>NC_050528.1:21418008-21443590 GCF_002922805.2 Oryzias melastigma
ATGGCAGTGGCGAGCTGGACGTGTGTATTTCTAGACCAGCGTGGGCACATTTGTTGACTCTCGGGCCACAAAGGGTTCTTAAATTTGACAGAAGGGCCAGACCAGGAGTAAATCTGTGCCATGTTTTAGTAATTCCACCTCTTTAGAGGAAGAAATAACATGGAATGTGGACGAAAACATGCTTTAATTTGGATTTAAAATAAATATATATTTTTAAAACAGAACATTTTGGAGTTTTGATATAAAAACTGTGGGCTTTGTTCTCATTTTAGAGCCAATTGCACAGATTAGTTGATGTCCATCAGAAAACAAACAAACAGAGAAATGTTGCATTCATGTAGTGTTGGAATGGTTGGAAAAATGACTCAAATACACAAGAACAAATCTTCCAACAACACATGAATGCAGAGTACTTTTCTGCACCTTGACAAAGGTAATTTTATTTATAGTGCACCATCTATGAGGAGACACCAGAAAATAAAACATTAAAAAGGTCATCAATAGAATTTATTCCAGTTTGGAGGGCCAGATTAATAAGCTTGATGGGCTGCATGTGGCCTCCAGGGCGTGGTTAGCCCACCCCTGTTCTAGACATTATTTTAGTGTCACTTTTTCCACTTTTATTGTATGCAAAGACAGGAAGTGATGGTGTGAACCTTAGCAAACATGGAGTTGAGCTGCTTTCCCGAGCCGTAGTATCCTCCCTGGGACAAAAACTGCTTGACCTGCTCCCTCACTTGGTCCTCGTCCAGATGCCAGCAGTTGTCGTCGTTGATGCTGGCGCCTGCAGTTGGGTCAGGAGCACCTGAGATACACAGAGTAAACAATGAATACATTTGTCAAGTACCACTAGGAGAACTACAAAAACACACAGATTCCACTAAAGGACGTTTCAAAGTCAAGGCCCGGGGGCCGGATCAGGCCCTCCAGGTCCGGGCCTCCAGATCATTTTATTTTATTGTTATTAATTTTATCTTGCGTTTATTTCTAGCTTGTATAACTTTGACAAAATTGAGTTTTACGGAGAGTAAAATATTAATATTAAGATGATTTATTCTGGAATAATATTCCTATTTTTTCTTTTTTTAAGTTTTAAAAATGTAGTTTTAGTGGGTTTAAATGTTTATCCTGTTTGGCCCGCGACCTAAGGTGCGTTTTGGATTTTGGCCCTCTGTGCGTTGAGTTTGACACCCCTCCACTAAAGTATTCGATAGTTCAATCTGCACAAACAAAAACGTCTATTTCTTGAGGTCAGTTCAGACATTAACTGTAATCCCTCACTCCCAGTAGACGGTTGGGAATCTCAACTCTATTTAAGCGTGCACTCTGCTGCAGCTCTCACACCTCCTTGTTTCACATTTGCCTTCCAGTGAGCCATCCTGACATTGAAGAAAGTTAATCCTAGATGGAGGAAATACAACTATTTTTCTGTGTTTTGGTTCTATCATCCTGCTGGGAAACATGGATGTTCTCTGAAGGGAAAAAATCGCTTTCATGTAGCAGGAAACCAGCTGAGAAAAGCCCAGAGACATATTTCCAACCAGAAAGGAGAGCACCGCAGCAAACGTGGAAAAAATTCCAGCCATCAAAGGCGTTCTTGCTCCTGAGTGGACTGAACTTCAACCCCCATGATCCCCCTTGTCAAAGACAGACAGGAAGCGCAGCACTGGGTTTCCTGGACACAAGTGCTGAAGAGTGGAATGTCGACATGTGGCGAGGAGGAGGAAACAGACAAAGACTTGTGTTTGGTGAAAGTGTCTTTCTTGTTTGTCATTTCCCTGCTGCAGTTCCCCTCTTTTTCATCTTCTTCCTGTTTCCCTGAGTGCCATTTTTTCCCCCTATCTCTCTTTCAATATCCTCCTATGTATCTGTTTCATCAATCGACCCCCTAGTTTGCTCCTTCAACCAGACTCTGCGGAGTAAATCTGAGAAACCAAAAAAAGGAAGCAGAAGCTGCTGCTTTTCTTGAATAATCCTAGACTCAATGGGGTGACAGCCCGTGAACTGGCATGCCGCATGTTTTAATTCCAATGGTTTTCAAGTCAGGCGTGGTGCTATGAAGATATCCCTGCAGAGGATAACACCTCCCCAGACTGAAAAATAAAAATAACTTCTTTGCAGTTCTGCATCATGCTGTTATAGTATTAAAAATGTATTACAGAGGTATGAGAAAAACCTGCTTTCGAGAATGATTGGAGCCTGAAGTGGCATCTTACCATGAACCTGGTTGATCTCAGAGTTGGAGGAGAGGATTTCATCCGCCAGCTTCTGAGCAGTGGGAAGCACCTCGGTGTGGTGGGCCGTGATGAGATACTGGACCAGCTTCTGCAGCTGATCCCTGTTCATCTGGAACAACGTCTCTGATATGGGCAGTCGGAGCTTCACCTGCATCCAACGTACATCGCATGGTAAGTTTTTTTTTCCCCCTTTTGTCTTTTACACCCTTGATGGATTTGTGCATATCTGTAGGGTGTTACCTGTTCGGGTTTGCGGATCCGATAAAGCGAGAGCGCCACCACGTGTGCACAGTAGAAAATATCTTTGTTCCCGCAGCCACAGGTTACAGACGTGATCTTGCATCGATCAAAGCTAATGGCTACTTTATGGGTGACCTCGGGCTCTGACGAGGTGGCCGGCTCCGTCACTGTGCCGCTGAGATGGAACCCTGCACAAAGACCAGAGAGGACAGAGGTGAGATTTACAGCGGACACTACATCCGTTGTCAATTCAGCGCTGTGCAAACCTTTAGCATGTTTTAAAACATTCATTTTAGGTTCTTGCGTGTGAACCATTGAGAGGATAAGAAGCACTCAAGAAGAAGAAAGAAAGCAAGGTAATAAGAGCCTTTTACAAACAGACCGAGTAAACCTCAGGAACAAAAACCACGCACATCAACCAACGGGGCAAAGTGGCATCTGATACGCCCAGCTTTTGCTTGTCTTTTTGCTTCAGTGAATTTGAGTTTGTGTGTGCAGTTAATATAAAAAAAAAAAGGGGGGGGGGGCAAACAAACACTTTTTTCCAGCAACTGACTGAAGTTTAAACTGTGCTGAGTAGTCATTACTGGTCTCTATTGGGCTGATGTGGGAAATAACCAAGATATTTGTGAAACAGTCCCACTCAAGCAAGATGGATTTGAAAAAAGTCAATACATTTTCTACCATTATATGGTTGATATTAAATAATAAAACAGCTATAGCCTTTGCATACGTAACTTAAAAGATTAGTTACAGTTTACACAAAAATTGTAGAAAGCCTATTACAACAAGATTTGCTTTAGGGATATGCCAATATCAATTCATCAAGCTGATAACTGACACTTCCCTTGTAACTGCGCCCGATAGCCGATATTTGCCGATACTGATATTTAAAGTGTCTACAATAACACAAAGTTTAGCTTTTCTTTATGCTTCCTTATTAGAAATGTATAACTTGTGCTTGACCTTTTTAACATACAACTAAGGATCTCATGGGAATAAGTATCTATGTAGTAAATATATCTGAAACTTTTCTGATAAGTCATCGTCTATTAGTCATAGCTGTAAACCATAAGCGTCTCATTGCCAGAGATCTATTAGCAACAACATGAATCTCTACCAAAATAAAAATACACCTGATAACAATCAAAACAGTCACTGACTGTTACTGTAATGCAAAACTTCCTAATGCCAGGGATCTATTCAGAACAAGTATACATTTCAAAAATTTCAAAACAGTCAGAACTATATCGGTAGATTTTTCTATATCGGATTGATAGCGATATACTCAAATCATGCAAATATCAGCCGATACCGATACAGGCACAGATATATCACCCATCCTTAGTTTGCTTGATAAAAATCAGAAATGTTCACAAAGTTGAAATAAATTTAATTGACTGCTGACACCAAATAACGCTGAAATTCTACACAGTGCTCCTTCACTATATCCCTAATCATCTTTGACCACTGTCAATCAATCTCCTCCACACCATGTCCCATGTACAAAATCCGTTCTGTTTGCCAAATCGACATACATCAGTCCTCAATTGTGAGCAGATTTGTTTATAATTTTGTGCGTTTCTATGGGGGTTTGAACTTTGAGAGTTTAAACAATAGAGAAAAGTCTGAGAAAAGTGTGTAGTGAGGGGTCTTACAGCCTTAAAACATTTATAATCCCACTTTGTGTATTTCAACCATCATGGAGTATTTTTCTTTTTTAGAACGTAACCGCTGCAATAAAGAAGGCAACACTGTACAATCAACTGTGGAGTACCTCAGGGCCCCAAGGTACTCCACTTTTTTTTGTAAACCAATTCATACACTTTTATCTCAATGATCAAAACAACAGTGTTTAATCCAACGTACTTACATTTTGAAGGCTATATTGGTAACAGCCAACGGTCACTAAGATTAGGTAAAGGTAGAAGAAATCCCCCCAGTGGAGTAAAAGAAAGGTAAATGAGGAAACAGAACTGGGGATAAGATACAAAAAGAAACGTGAGCATTGTGTAAAGGAGAACTGAAAAAGAGAGAACAAGGCCGGGATGTTATGTCGTCTCACTGTGACAGGTCAATTTTTTATGAGGCAAGTTGTGTGAGCACACATTGGTTAACCCTTGTGCTATCCAAGGCATGTTAAAAGACGGGTCATCTGGACCCCACAAGACAGCGAAACAGTTGACACACATCCAAAATTAGCGAAAAGATTTGTACAAAATCTTGCTCCGACAGTGTCCAACCATTACAAACTTTTCTTCACTGCACTCAAAGAAGTCGCAAACTAAGATTTCCATAACAAAAAAATAACCCAAAAGAAATCAACAGTTTTAATAACTTTCCCATGACTCAGTTGAAACCTTGATTTTTGAGTTACAGTTTTGTTTTGATTTGATATATGTTTTAGAAACCAACGTAAACCTAAAAAATTCAGGAAACTCCTTTCTTTCAATTTGCTCATAAGTAAGTAACAATGCCAAAAAACCCATCAGTTGGCATATACTAAACCTAGTGGGTTAAAACAATAAATAAATCCTTCTAAAATCTAACACAACACGTGTTTGACACTTTCAGTGTAAGCAAACATATACAGAAGGAATGCAAAGATTAACTTTTCCATGATTCGGTTCAGTGGTGCAACGTGGTTCAGTGAAAAAAAAAAAAAAAAAGTGGCATCTTCAGTCCTAAGAAGCCAAGTTGAACCAAGAGAACTGACCAGCACGTCTTCATATCAACTGATAAAGTGGCATCTTTAACTTTCTGAGAGTGATACTTGGACTAATAGAGCTTTAACTGGCCGTTATAACATACTCTAACAAGTGTTAACCAAGACGATCTGTCCACTGAGTCAGAAACCCATCTGACTATGACAGGAGGGATAAGAGACACGCGGCGAGAACAGGCTGCAGAGAAAAGCTGATCCAGCTGCCTGTGATATTCAGAAAGGATCCTCCGATTTATTAGACTCCATCCCTCCCACCGAGTCCTCCTGCTCAGTCACTCTCTATTTTCCAGCACAGTAATAATGTAAATGTCAGAGATGAGTTTTCATTTCTCTCCCACTTCTTCATGTTAGATATACCTGTAGAGCCAATTTGTACCAATCACATCTTAGCGTGAAAAAGGGAAAAAAAGAAGAATTCTAATATGCTCTTTGAGAGCCTGGAGTCATCTCAGCAGAAAACTGGAGATCATCTGAAAGCTGTCTTTCCTTGTGCCTGTCAAAAGTAATGCACAGTGTGTCTTTAGTCTTGCCTGTACTAAAATCTAACATATCAAAGGGTGGTAGGAGTTTTGATGACAGATAATGTTAGGCACTACAGGTTTCCGAAAGCTGTGAGTGCTGTTCTTCCTTTGCTTTAGACCCATGAAACATTTTTTCTTTCCATTAGCCTAAAACCTGTTGTTGCTCAGGCCACTGGGAAGAGTGACTTACAGCTTTTTACACAGTGGACGGTCTGTCTAGCGTCCTACTTCTTTTTCTTTCTAGTTTCTTACATATTCACACTGATAAATAACAAAAGCATATATTTAAAGTCTAATTAGTTGTTAAATAAGAGTGTGTGAGGGTTAATATTCGTCGATATTCTTTTGATCCAACCAGATTTGATGTTCATCGAAGACTGTTAATCGAATCATCCTTTACCATTATAAAATTCTTTCAACATGAGGAAAAAAAACCAAAAAAAAATCAATATTTTATAAATGAAAATATGTTAATATATGAAATATTGGAAAATACCATTTGGATTAAGGGGAGGTGTGTTGTCCACTGCGATGACACTTGGTCATTTTTAGGTTATAGCAAAATAAACATGTGATGGCAACAAAAAGTGATCATTACAGTAAGTGGAAACACTTTTGCATTTTGCAAGGACGTGTAACCAGCTCAGTGGTCTTGTAGTAGAGTGTACAACCTGAGACTGGTAGGTCGCAAGTTCAAATCCAGGCCGAGTCATACCAAAGACGCTGAAATAGGGCCCAATGCCTCCCTGCTTGACGTCCTGCATTAAGGGGTTGGATTGGGGGGTTAAACCACCAAATGTACACATGTCTGCAGCTCACCGCTCCCCCAGATGATTGGTCAAACGTGGGGATCAAGTTTCTTATCCCTGGAGGCGTGACAACTAATAGGACTTTAACTTAACTTTTAATCAACAGTGTGGTAATATGTTGTAACTCTTATGCTATCCTAGGCATGTTTACTTTAAAAGTGGGGTCATCTGGACCCCACATGGCAACGCGCTGAACTTTTTTTTTTTTTCATTTTCACTGGTGTCTGTGGCAGACATGAAATCCTGTCCATCTTTGTCATGTGAGGGATCACACATCAATATAAGGGTGAGGTCATCTGGACCCCATAAGATAGCACAAGGGTTAATAATGTTCTGCAAATTGATTTGCCATTATATTTAAGTATAAGTAATCTGGAAAACTTCACCTGCACTGTTCAGTACCAGGTATTCATCTCTGAGTCACACTGGTTACGTTTTTGGCCAAAAATGTCCAGCATCGGTTTTAGGTCAGTGAATCGGATAGCTAAAAATGAATAAATATCGCCAAAAAATTGTATGAGCAACCACCAATTATAATAGGAATTGAATTGTTAAAATTAATCACTACACCCCCAATAATAAATGAATGTTTGAGACTGCTTTTCAATTTTTTGATTTGTTAAATGAAATCAGCAGGGAATAAAATAAAAAAGCAAAGGAGTAAAACTTGGAAAAACAACAAGAATGTTTTTGCTTCTAATCAAATGAAAAGAGCTTAACCTAATCCATTCATCTTGTTTTCTCTGGTTTTCAGCTAAATTGTAAATTCTATTGAAAAAAAAAAAAAATTCATAAAAATAAAATGGGTTCTACCAAATACATTGCCGTCATCTGCATAAAAAATTTTTATTTGGTAAAAGAAGTGCACTTTTTTTGCTGCCCTGGTTGTTGTGTGTTCATGGATTTGCGTGCATGAAGGCTGTGGTAGACATTGTGTCTTGGGCAGATGGAGGATGCAATGACACTTGATAATAAAAAGACGCTTCATCAGACGGCCTGTAAGAACACACAAACACACTCAAAAACACGCAAATGCAGCGAACAAAACAACCTTTTCAGAGCCCGCCTGCTTTTGTTCTTAATGCCACTGCAGAAGAATAAACAGTGCAAACTCATCTGTGATGTTCATAGCAGATATTACTAATCTTTCTGCCACACACACACAAACTCGAGCTTTGGTTCAGTAAAACAGATGAATTTCAAACAAAGATGAATTGCCGCGAACTGGGAGGGTTGCCAAGCTCAATGAATGATCTGGCCCAATCCTTGGGGAAAGTCACATGACCCAGTGCTGTGGCTGTGTGCACATTGTGTGTTTAGTCTGGTCTGATGCAGGCAGCCCTGAAAAACCACCACAAACACACAGCCTGCTGATAATACCTTTTTTACCATTAAAAGGGGCTATTGTATTGGTGGTCATTAACACTTTTCCATTTATTTACAGCAGTAAAAAACAAATACACACTGATGAATTTAGCGAAGCAGGAAGTGCAGTTCACCGTGGTGGCTCGTCCAATAATACAATCAAGAATGTGTCCTATATATGGATTCTTTTTATTTTAATTAGCATGCGGATTAACACTTTTGCAGTGCAAGCAGGTGATCAGTGTGAAGCTCGTACATGCTGGAGATACAACAGTTGTAGATCTCTCTATTGTAATTAAAGTTCCTCCCCTGGCTGTCATGCACATAAACACACACTTCACACTCCCTCCCTCTCTGTTGTTTGCCATCTGTCACTCGGGCAGCAATCCCGCCCACATAGAAGCCCGTCGGCCAATCAGAGGGCTCAGAGTCCTCCACACTCCTAGGCCATTAATGCCTAATCAGCTGGGGAGAAGGAACTGGGCGGAGAGCCAACGTGTGCACGCACACTCACACACAAACAAACCGGAGCTTTATTCAACTGAACGCAGGCAGACAGGGAAACTCCGCCCACTCCTCCCACTAGACCCTAAAGTTATGGAGGAGGCCATCGTTGATTCCATTCATCTTCTTTGCCCACAGCGCTGCAGCGACTCTACAAACACTTCACTAAAAGCTGCTCCTTTTTAGACGCCCACAGAGATTAACTGTGCTCCTTGTCAAGTAAAGCAATGCATTCGGGTGAATATTTTGAGGGGAAAAAAAGACACATCAAAGCTACTATCCTCTATTCACATTCTTTGTTTTGTTGACAGCTTGGGTGTACATGCTAATGTGATGTAAGTGTTCCCAAAGGTGTTTGGAAATACAAGGTCTACATTGGATCATTTCTACCACTGATTGAAAATTCTACAGTATTGCTTCCCTTTTCATCAAGTTCAGGCAACAAACAGTCAGACGCTTGACCTATTTTACCCCAAGCATCATTAGAGCACATGGTCAAGACCTTAACTTTAGAGGTCACTCCATAATCAAAGCGTCTTAAAGCAACAAAGACAACAGAAGGGATAATGCATGATGTGGTGTTCATTATCAGAAATTAATGGACAACTCGGAGGCTTCCCATCGGGTCTTCTGCAAAGAGCATCATTTCACTTACACTATGATCACTTACAAAACAAATACATATTAAATCAAATATTAATGCTTTAATTCTTGATTTTGTTTTGGTGTTCAAATCATTTTTCACAAGAAACGGACTATTTGAAACATGGTGCAATGAGCTGTCAGGGTATTAGCTGCTGAGTCTCAACTGACCTCGCTCTGCTGCAACTGGTGAGAAATGACCAGCGGAGTAAAGTGGTATATTTGCTAAATGCTATATCTAGTGACACAAAGGATCATTTCAGAGGTAAAAGTCTCATTTCCACCGCGCGGTCCGGTACAGTTCTGTTAATTCTGGCGAGCATTTCCACTCAGTTAAGCCTCGCTTCCACTGAACGATTTGTTTTCAAGGCACATGAATGCCGTAGACTGCTAGAACACCATTCCGTTATTGTAGTATGACGACTAGTCAACAACAATCTGTTGTTGTTTGTAGGCATTTTCAATATAGACTCGAGAAAAAAAAATAAAATAAAAAAGAGTACACAGGAAACTCCAAAAACCCCAATGCTAACAAACGTTGGAAACATTAAGTAAGCGCTTTATTGGGACTTTCTAATATCATCATCACAAACTCATGGATTTTTGTGGACAATAATACAAGGACAATGGACACCCAGCTTTGCCACCAAACAACTTGTCACTTCAGGCCAACTGTCTCCTGTGATCTGGAGATTTTAACACAGTTTCTTCATTGAGTCTGTGATGACACATTGGCACTTCTTCTTTTATCAAAACTGTGTTTCAGCAGTAATACTCCCGGCAGTGAAAAAAAAAAAAATCCTACTGCCATCCCTTTTCTCTTCACTAATCTCACTTCCTTGTTTCCAAAAGTAGCTGAGGATTCATCCTTCTCTGGCAGCAAACCCATCACTCGCAGCCTGTGGCCCTTCCCATCTCCCATCTGCTCTGACAGCTCCAAGGTTAGCGCAGCCCCCTCGCTGCCACCCCACAGCTCACCCACACATACAGACGCCCACTTGGCCCTGCATTCAATCTTTCAACCATCCATCCCTGTAGCAGACATACATATGCAAGCTCACACACATTTGCAGTCGCAGCAGTGCATCTTCTCCTCCCATTTGCCTATCCATCCATTCCGTCATCATTTGTCCTCCGCCGTTTGATAATGCGACAACATTTGATTGATTCATTTGTGATTTCCAATCAGCCCCGCGTGCACTCAAAAAAGAAAAACAGAAAACCCTTTCTAGCCATGAGACTCATTTGTCATGATTACACTGAATTGATTCCCTGATTTGCTCCATTCTTTGCAAACGGGAAGGAGAGACGGGGGAGATGGCACAGAGAGGAGAAGAAAGAGGTGGGAGAGAGAAAGGTTTAATCAAGTCCCTTTTTAGCTGATGTGTCTGTGAAAACAACCGAAAGTGGGGAGGGGAGAAAAAAAAATTGCCAGTCGGACAGAGCTGACGCAGGTGAAAAATCAGCTGACGCGTCTGCAGCGAGTCCCTGGCCCGACCGAGCAAAGGGCAGCGCAACAAAAATAGAAAATTGAGCAAGTGATTCAACGAAAGAGAAGTACTTCTGGAAAATATTGATGCCATGAAAGAACACTCAAAAGAAATAGAAAACAGACAAAAGGGAAGTCATAATCATTTGTGCACAAAGAACAGTGCTTTCAATCTGTATTTCTTTTATATATATATATATATATATATATATATAAAGATGCTTTAGTCTATCACAGATGCTTTTTGGTTGTTCAGCATTCATATACTTTATATGTTAAACCTAAAGGGAAGCTCAAGTGCCTCAATTTAACATTAGCATTGTCTTTGAGAGTGGCACACCACAATAATCAAGGTTCTGTGAGTATAAAAAGCTCTGAATTCTGCTTTCAGGCTTCCAGCAAAACACTGGACCAGAAGAGCTGCAAAAATCAGACGGCTTGCACAGAAAGACAACGCTGGAAACACAAAAACGGGAGCTCTGTTAAAAGACGAGCCGATTTAAAAAGGCCTTGGTGCACAGAAGCTGTCCTTCTTCCGAGTGTGCATGAACCCTGTTCATTTGGAGCTAAATTAGAGATAAGAAGGCCATGCTTTTGTTACATGCCTTTCTTGCTGCACTTTCACCGTACTTGTGTTATTGTGCTGCAGCCTTGTATGGTCACACTTAACAAAAGAGATAAGCAAAAGCAATTTACCATGCTGAAAACACTCCAGAGCAAATCTCATGTCACTTCCCCTGCAAGTGAAAAACCAACATTCAATGAAAAACTTTGGACTTCCAGACCGGCTTTTATTCTGAGCACACAAAAACAGGCAAGTAATGTGAAGGTTGAGAAGAAAGCATTTTCTGTTGTCTTTGGTGGAAATTTCTCTGCTTTTCAAGACATTAAAAGTCCAAAAAAAAGGTAAATATGTCCAAACAAGTCTTAAATTGTTTAAAAGTCCATGGGATGTTAAATAAAATATAAATTTGAATGAATTCAACTAAATTTCTTTTCAAAACTAAAACAATTTCCAAGCTATAGGGCACCCTTTTTTCAAAAAATTGACAGTGTGCCTTATGCTGCGTTCACACTGAACACAATTCATGCGTGAAATTTGCGTCAGCTGCCCCTCTTTCTGATTCGCTGCCTGTCCAAAAATGTGTTACTGAATTTGACAGCACATGTGGGAGGAGCTACAAGCTAATGTTTTTAGCCTAATCGCTAAATAGAGCGGGGTCTGTGTTTATCTCGTTTACATAGTATGGAAGACCCGGATAATGTTGAAAGATCAGGTTTATTTATTGTGAAGGGTTTTACAAAAACTTTGAAATCATGTCTCCATGTCTGGCTTTATGTGATCATTCAGAGACTATCCCAGTACAGGAGATTTCACCTCCACCCGAGAGCCTAGTCTGCACGACAGCAGCTTCTGCTGTGTTTCTATATCTTTGTGACCCAGTTTGAATGCTTGCTGCCGTCTCAAATTAACCAGAGAGGGGACAAATAAATAAATAAATAAAATTAAGGTACCTTTTTTAAAATTTTCTCAATGAAAATAAGAAAAAAAAATATCACCGAGTTTAGGAGGCCCAAGTCAGCAGTCTTCCCATCCAGCAGTGGTTCTCTCCGCCTGCATTGTGAGCTCCGCTGGCTAGTAACCCGTCCAGGGTGTATCCTGCCTTAGCCCAACCTCACAGCCCCAGCGGGTTAAGAAATTGGATGGAAGTTCAGCACAAAAACGCTTGCATTGGATTAGTATTCCACTCGCGGATCAAGTCGACTGAAAACATCATGTGGCCAAAGCTGTGTCCCTGATTGGTAGGTGCGACATGGCAACCTGCCAAAATTCTGATATTTTAACTCTGGCCATGCCAGTGAAATCGTGCTACCACCGCGCCTGCCGCTCAAATTGCCCCGCAGGACCTCATACCGAGTCTCTACGATTGACTTAACATTGAAACTGGCTCCTTCTGCTGTGTGAAATGCGACACTGTCAAAATGTCAGTATTTTTTTATTGTTTATCAGTTGCAAAAAGATTGGGTGTAATTGAGAATACACCAACATGTAGCAACTTGTGATTGTGTTTTTTACTTGTTACTAACAAGGTTGGTAGTTAGCGTAGTAACATTTGTTTTAGCGGTTTCAGTCTGTTTTTTACATGTTGAAAACAAGGTTGGTAGTTACAGCTATTGTTAATATGCTAACACTTCTAATGTGGCTAACGTGTAGCGAGATGGACTTCTCTTTAAGTCTTTTGTATCGCTTAATAGTTCAGTGCACCTTATATATGACGCAAGTTTAAAAAATAGACCATTTCTTGATGGTGTGCTTTAAAATTCAACAGTGCAGAAAATACACTGTTTTCTTTTTTGCTACAAAATAAAATCACAAAAGTGATGAAAATGCACATATCTTCCTTTTTTTGTTATAATAAAGGGTATTTAATGCTTAATAAAAATAAGAGTAATGCATAGCTTTGACATTTACAGGAGGGTATGACAGTAATAAAGATATACCACAAGATAACCTCAAACCAGCAGCAAATGTAAGAGAAAAAAAAGCTGCTGAACTCAATGAACTCAAGAGCACTGAACCATAATTATATTCAGAGGCACAGACACCAAACAGATGGCTCCAAATATTTATGAAAAGGGAAAGAAATATTTCTCTGGAATCATTTGGAGAAGAGCAAATGTGTAAACAGACGAGGAAAGCAGGTGATTGCATTCCTGTCATGAGCAAAAACTTCTACCAGTCAGATCGGAGCACTGCAACCGAGTCAGTGAGGAGGAAGTACATCACTGACTATTCTTCCCTCCTAATATTTATCCATAAACAAGCTTAACGTTTCTATCTAGCAGGGTTTAAACTGCCACAGAGGATAATCAACAGTGATAGGTCACTGTGGTGTAGTCATTTTTAACGACACATTAAGAAAAAAACGGTATAATATTCATCTATTATCTATGATAATTCAGAGAGTGTCTGTCTAAGATCATCTGTGAGCTCCTTCATAAGCACTAAAGGATGATCTGTGTTCATCTGTGTTTGCCTCGGAGCATAAACGCAGTTATGCACACACTTGGAATCCTTTTTTGGGGTTTTGTATGCCAAGCCAGTTGTCCACATCTCCGCCTTTGTTGCTCTTTTGTCTCCTCCTTCTCTGTCTCTCTCGCACTTTGCCCTTTTCCTAAACCAGCCGAGCCCTCAGCCATGGTCCTTGTTTAATATGGGGGCATGCAATGCAAAGACGCAACCATCTGCCATATGCATACAGCCGCCGTCTTAGGAGGAACAACAAGGGCTGGCATCACAATGCCTCTTTAATTGATGTCTGTGTGCATGCAAGCATGTGTGTATTTGTTCTTCAAGCGCGGTCTGCAGGGCAAGATAAGTATGCATTTAAGAGGCTTATATTTCATTTCAGGAACCGAAGGAGACAAAATGGCTCCAATGCTTGGTTGGTTGGCGAACACAACGCCAGGCATGGTGTGGTAGAAACAAAACAAAAAAGGGAAATAAAATGCTTACTGGGATGCCGTTTGAGGACACACAAAGGCAAAAAGCCCGGCACTTGTATCTTATGCACAAACACCATTGAGCACAAAGCACAACATTTGAAAAACAAATCCTGCCATATTAATCCGTGCTTTGTTTGGTGGACTTCTGAAAACCAGTGCGATGAAAGTCACAAAATCAGAGTGAAAAATGAACAGGACTGACTTATGTGCTACGTTCATAAACATGCAGATTCTTGAACTTGCATTTAATCCAAAGGGTTCCCACTGGATGAGAAAGAAGAGGCTTCTAATCTTTTTTTTTACTGGTCACTGGTATATTTCTGCCATCTCCAGTTGGAAGAGGTTTGGTGTGAAATGTCGAAGAGGTGTGAATCTCGCAAATCTTGCTCCAGGCTTTTTCTTTCACAGCTCTATTTCGATACAAGAAAGACTTTGTGTAGAAACCACAATTATTAATTTTTCCTCCATGATCAATTTTCAAATGGTTGGCACTTGCGTGAATTTAAAGGAACACCACCAGTACGTCACTACCAAGTCCTTGATTGGTCAAAGTTCAACCTGGAGTCATCTTCAACACGCTTTCAATGGCTACGTTTTTTTCCCGTAGAGCCCGAAAATAATAGTAGAAACTTCCATGGTTGAACATGTCAGTTTTGTATGTGGATGCCCGAAACATGCGTTAACATACAGGTTTTATTGGAAGCGGTCGCTTGAACTAGCGTTGCTGAGGGCAGTAAACATAGCTTCAGGGGGCGTAGATAATAGGGATGGGCCGATATCATTTTTCCAGCTGATACGATAACCCAAATTTCCCCAGCAACTGTGGCCAATAGCCATTATTTACCAAAACCGATACTAAAGTGTCCATATTAACACAAAGTTTAGATATCATTTTTGTTTCTTTATTAGAAATGCACAACTTTTCTTTTACTGTACAATCAAATTGTACTTGACCTTTTTAACATACAGAGATGGATCTCTTAGGAACAAGTATACCTTTAAAAATATATCTGAAAATATTCTGACAAGTCCTTGTCTACTTCTAATCATAGCTTCTCATTGCCAGAGATCTATTAGGAACAACGTGTGCAACTACCAAAACTAAAATGTACCTGAAAGCAGTAAGAACAATTACTGACTATAACATAAGCTTCCCAGTGAAAGGGATCTCTTAGAAACAAGTACACATTAAATAAACAAAAAAAAGTCAATCTGCAGTCAAAACAATATTAGTGGATTTATTCGTACTGGAACAATACCGATAAACTCAAATTGTGCAAATATCGGCAAATACAGATACTGGTATAGATATATTGCCAATCACTATTTGATAACAATCTAAATACTTAAAAATGACAAAAGCTGAAAACCCTTTGTAGAAATATGCATCTCAGCAAAGGAAAAATACAAGCATTGAGACTTTATTACAACTTCAGACATGAATAGGTATTGGTTGAATGTAGTATGTCACAAGCATGAAGGATTATGATACAAGCTTAGGGTCTGATAAAGAAAAGTGTAAAATATGTGTTAGAAGAATAGCTTTATTTTTGGAGATTTTTTCTCGTTTACAGTCAGAAAATTGTAAAAGCTAAGATTTTCTGATGGAAAAATCACTTAGAATCTCACCAAGTTCAATAAAATGCAAGCAAGTGTTGCTGGTTTACTGCTTAATCTGGCTGCCCACTTCCCACAGTAACAGCTTGTCGTGCTGAGGTTCATATCGAACAAAAGCCATTTCAGTCATGGACTCAATTCATTCTCCGCCGGCGCCGTGGGTCTCTGCAAATCGGAAAATAAGCACCAAACAGCTTCTTTTTTTGGTGATATTTTGATGTTTTTGTTTGCAAGACTACTTCTTTAGCTTTTCTTGGAAAGGCCACATTTGTGCCTATTGCTGACTTCAGGAGAATTCAAGCCTCTTGATTAGTTTCCTCCCAGTGCAGATCGCCACACCTCTTGGACAATCATGCATGAAACATAAAGAACGAAATTTAATGACGACAGCTTGCAAGCCAATATACAATCTGACGACTCGCACATGGCCCATCTCTCCAAGTCTCACACATGCGCACACAAAGGCTGGGAAAGTCTCATTTATCCATTAGCGGAGAAGCAATCACAGATTTGCACTGACACAAACACGCCAGCGCGTATGCGCACACACTCACACAGAGGTAAGGGACTTCTGGTTGACTTCATAAAGCTCTCATCAAGCCAAGCCACCATATGGGGATGAGGCCCAAAACAGAGGGGAATTGGATTGTATGTGTGCATGTGTGCGTATTACGGAGGGCATCCCCCCCATTCCCCAATGCAAAAACTAACACAAAGGAAGCATGCATCTCCAAATCAGCTTGTTCTTGCATGCATTATGACGCGGCTGCTGTGGCTGCCCCATTAACAGGACCCCTGCAACAAACACTCCCTGAAGGTGTGTTGAGCTGAAGCAGCTGAGGCGAAGCATTGAGCACAGACAATTAAGTCCAACCCCATTCTTTTTTCTTTTTTGTCCACCTCACAACATGTTTTACTCCTCTTCTCCTGTTAAATGATGATGCAGCATAGCAGTCTACAAATCTTGCACCCCTTTCGCACGAGCTCCTTGTACAAAACCCTCCTTGCTGACGTAGACGGAGTCACATACACTTGAATCTTAATCTGGGCGTGACCTGCTTTTTCTTGGCTTCCCTCCCCTTTCAGCTGCCCCCATAGTGTCAGCCTTTCAAAGCTAAAAACACCTCTTCACCCCAAGCAGCGCCTTCCCAGCCACCCCCTCTGCGGCCCAGGCTCCGGGCCTGAAAGCTGGGGCCTTGCCTGCCATTGTTAGCCCACAATGGGTGAGAGGCGGCTGGCAGAGGGGCAGCAGTCAGGAAGCCTTGTGGAGAAGGCCAGTGTTACAGAATCACTGCATCGACAGTCAACAAAAAAATACAAATTTATAGAATGAAAATGAATTTTTAAAAAAGATTTGAAGCTACACAGAACTACATTTGACTAGAATCCCTTGAACTCCACAGAACTGTCCAAAAGATGGAAGCTCTGTTCACAAAGTCAGCACACCATTATGCTGGACACAGGCTGTCTGCTCCATTGAATGTAAAGCTGCAGGATCAGGCTTAACAAAGCAAGCTTTATTCCCCGGCAGAGCTTCATTTTATAAAATTCAAATAGAAGCATCTGCCACTGCAATCAGGGCTGCATCACAGAGGTTTACAGTAAATCCAGGTTCTGACTCACACAGCCACTTTATTGAAGAGATACCCTCTTCTTCATCACGAGGACACAGACGATGTTTTAGCAGCAGGGGCCCAAAAGCTGGAACAGCAGATAAAAGTATCTGAACCTGTCGTGAATTTGTCTTCTGTAAAATTTAAAGACACTTCAGTTCTTTGTTTGCGTCTGTTTTCATCAAGTCGAGGATCGGACATGTAATTTAATTTTTGACTAAAACAACCAGTATACTTATAGTATACTTACCAGTATACTTTATATATATTAGTAGACTCATACGGATCTTAAATTGTGCAGAACTACACATACTTAACACTGACTTAAAAACAATACACACCGAAATACATCTCCACATGTAAGTCCTTCCAAATGAAGCATGTTATGTAAAGAAACAAAGTCAGGATGGACCAAAAAAAGACAGAAAAAGACCAGTATTTTCATGCTGGAGTCCCTTGGACCCAAAAGTGCAGTTTTTTTTTGGTTGCTGTAATTGATCTATATTCTGTTTTTTAGGCACAGGTTGGCGTGCTTACAGAGATGCACCACAGCACTGTTCCCTGGTCTCCAGAAAGATGAAGTTTTACTGTGAGTGGAAAATGTGATGATGTCATGTTATGATATGAAGTGCGTTAGACCTGAAACTAATTTATGTACTTCAAACATACTACAAACAACTGTATAACTATCGTATACTTACCACAATTCTTCTGAAAATAACTGTTCATTATTCAAGTTTCCATCCAGAACAAACTTTGGGCTATGAAATATTCAACTCTAACACTGACAATGTTCCTGGCGACATCTAGATAACACACGCTCTATACCGTAACTCCTCAACCATTCACGCAATTACTGGAAATCAGTATGTTGAGGAAATGCACCAAAAAACAATAATCTACCTTTCTAGTGGGGCTGCACGATATGAGGAAACCCTGGGACCTGGGATATTAGTAATCAGTATCGCTATCCCAATATAAATTGCAATAAATGAACAAAAAACATAATTTATATTCTACTACAACAGTTTTATTTAAATAAAAGTCCACATAACTTAAAGCATTCTTCAAATGACCCACGTCAACATAGGAGGCGGGCATCCAACATAAAATGCTCCATCGGATTGGTCGAATAAAATGAAGGAGTGTATTTAATTTGTTAATGACTTCAAGCTGCTGTGGGATTGTTTTAGAACATTTAGTGTAACCATTTGTTGAGGTTTTTGCCACCTTTTACGATACACGCATCGCACAGGCTGATATTGCGGTGATGGTAAATTTTCGATTGATTGTGCAGATTTATTTTACTGGTAGTACTGGTCAAAACTAATGTGGACAACAATTAAGAACAAAGTTGGTAGTGTGCACAAGGACTTTTAAAAAAAAAAAAAAGAACATAATGGTTTCTCTGTTAATGCATGTGTGTAACCATTTAGGATAATTATCGCGGTTTATTCTGTCTTTTGCAATGTGCATATTGCACTAGCCGATATCGCAATGCCGATAATTTTTTTTATTTATTGTGCCAGCCTAATGTGCTGTGAGTACTCTCTGTTTACTACTCAGGCTCATCTTTAGCTGTTGTGAAAGTCGATGATGATCGTAGTATGACTGAACAAAAGCACAAATTGGGGAAAGGAATGACACGTAGGACAAAAGCTAGCACTCGGGTTTCAACAGCAGCGTATAATCTAAAACCTACTGACCTGCAGCGAGAAAACCTGCTAACAAGAGTTTGTTTAACTCAGTCATAACACGCTGAATGAAGATGTGACGCACGCCGTAACTCTTGCAGGCTTTACATCATCGTGTTGTCAAACCACACACCATGTTTGAATGGAAAACAAGCACATGCACACACACAAGCAATAATTGAATAATGTCAGCTGTCGCACACGGCAGTGCATGGACACACACATGCGGACGCACAATGGTCGGGATCCAAATAATGTCAGCTGTCATGTACATGACCCACACAACTGTGTGTGGGGGTGTGTGTGTGTGTGTGCATCAACGCACACAAAGACGAGTCCTGGGAGCAATCAACTGATAATGTCAACTGTCACACACCATGCGTGCACATGCTTACACACACGTCCACACGCACAGAGGCAGAACAAAGACGGAGAGGCTGGTAAACAATGCTCCACAATGCTCTCTGGCAGAGACTTGAGATTACAAAAGAAAAAGGTTTCCAATCGCAAGACATTCATTCACTCTCTGGCTCTCACACAGAAACACGGCAGGGGTGAGAGTGAGAGAGAGAGACCTTTACCACATGCACAAGGCATCACACAAAAGCCATTCTCCTACTAACTATTCAGTCATTCAATTGCTCATTTTCTTTACATTGGGTCTTTGGTGCACAACAAAATAAAACATTCCCCTGAATGCATTTCTGTTCCTGTCCTTTCCACGCTTCGTTATGAGAATATTTTAAAATATACGAGTAATATAATCAAAATGCATGGCAGTGAGGACATTGAAGGCTGCATTCGTTGACCCAGCTCAGAGTGGCACCACGCACACACACATACAATCGTGTACGCAAACTCACAAAGCACTGAGCTTCACAATAGCTTGGTTCACACAGTTCAGGGCCGGCCTAAAATTGAACTAACTGGCCTTCAACGGCCTTTGTGTGGACAATGAGGATCCAGTAACAACAACCCGAGGCAACTTGTGTCAGTTTCTGTGCTCGGTGTGTGTAGATGTGGGCGAGCATTTACACTGCTGTGGCACACCGGTCAAATCAGGGGTCCACGTTTCCTTAAGCAAAATGTTTAATTAAACAGCCTTAATTATAATCCTCCACCCTCTAATCTGACCTCCAAAAACAGTGTTGAGAAAAATGAGGCACGAGTGTTTGTTAGTCATTCTCAACTTGCTGGTATGTTCCCTCTGGCGCTGGAAACTGCTATTGTGAAACCCCTTAAAGACAAGCAACCTGGACTTGCATTCTTTTACACCTCAGTGATTCTTTTAGAAAGAGCGTTGACAGAAACCAAAGCCCAGCAGGATTTAACCTGTGGTTTGCTAGGCGTGAAAGTACAAATGACATTTGTGCTTCTTAAAGCATTTGGTTTAAATGTATATCTTTAGAAAATGACAATAAAATGATTGTTTTTAGACATTTAAAGTCTTACTCCAGTCATTTTTTTATCTTTTGTAAAAGCTTTCCTAGTGGTCTTTTAATTATGATAATGGGATTTTTAGCAAAAACTAAAGAACTTGTGTCATTTTCTAGGACATAGTTTCTGCAGGGTGGCACTAGTCCAATAAAAAGTAACCTTTGAGTTGAGGGGGAAATTGTTGGTGCAGAGTAAACCTGCCCCTATGTCCTATCATCAACCTGTTTACACACTTTCTGGCTAGCTTAGAACCCCTCACAACCCCAACAAAACATAACCGGGCAACAAAAATGGTGAACAATATTGGAGCTATCCATCCGTAAAGTTTGAGGCAAATACCAAAAAGCCTAAAGCCTCGTTTCCACTCATTGGTCCAGTCCGGTACGGTAAGGCTTGTACGGTATGGTCCTGTTAATTCTGGCAAGCCTCGCTTCCGCGGTGCATGCGTGGTGTAGTTCAAGTGCCGCTAGCTCATCGTGTATCACACCGTCGCCAAGGACGGCAAGGAAAGTTTTCAGTTCCACTGCAGAACAGGACTTGCTGTTGTTTAAAAGCATTTTCAATATAGATTCATGACCAAAAGAGTATAAAGGAAACCGCAAAACCCAAAGTTTACAAACATTGAAAACGTTAGCTTAAATGAGCACTATATTGGCACTTTCTGTCAATCAACAGTTGGCTACAGTGGATCTGCCACAACCGTTTCTTTCCACTCTTCAATGGACCTAAAATCGATGGGGGCCAAGAGGTATAGATCTGTACCGTTTAATGGGTCCATTTTACAATCGAAACGTTCAAAATACCAGACCGAACTACTCAGGGGAAGCGAGGCTTAAGACGTATATGAATGTAGTTGTCTAAAATTGGATGCATCACGATGGAGCGGAGACACCAATTGTGCGTCACACCTATGAGTGTTTTCCAATTGCATTCTTTTGTCTACATTAATTGAATAAGGAGATACTCTAAATTTTAAGTCTTAGTATCTTTATATATATCCTCAATCATGAGAAAAATGCTACAAGATGTTTTAAAACACCAAAACACAAATTTCATTAGATTCAGTGGATTTTCAATGAGTCTTTAAATGCATTTTTTAATCTAAATTGTGTAAATACATTTCTACATTTCATTTTACAGCCAAATTTATTTGACAGAATCATATTTAGATGCAAAAGAAAATTTCCTTTTGTGATAGTGCGAATGATAAATACACAACATGTTGAAAAAAATGGCCTTGTCATTCCATATGTGCTAGACTATTGCACATGATTTCTGTCTTGACCTTCGTACAGATCACTTTGTCTCCAATGTGCTTGGAAGAATAGAGTCTAATGAGCATTTATTCAGATCTCCTCATTCAAGGTTTCCAGTGGAGTTGCTGGATGACTTCAATCCAAACCTTTTCTTGCTGATTGGAAAGGCCAATTCAAGTAAAGCAGTCAAAAAAAAAAGAATACAAATGAACCTTTGGGATCAAGTCTGGGGACCCACACAGCAACACAAAGGTCATTGACTGGTTTTGTCAGTGATGGCTCCATTGAAAAAATGGAGAAAAAATCATATTCCTAAAAAGAAAATGGAGAAAAGTTTAAAGCTAGATGATACATTTGTCATTTGGTATTGGATACATGAAAACGATAGAAGCAGTGGCTTAAGACACCAATTTTAAAATGATATGAAAGTAAACTAAACTTTTGTTGGTTAACCAAAACTAAATTAAGACATGGAAAATGAGCCCTACTGCATTTAAAAATGGTATGTGGCAACATGCTGTTGTGGTTGACCAACATCTGACCATGACAGCTGGTTAAGCTTTTTTAAAAACACCCCAGTCTGGATTCTGCATGACTCTTCCAATCTTAAATTAACCACTTCCCTTTTTTTGCAAACACAAGCACCATTTGACTTCCATTCCTTTCTGTAATCATTTCCCCTCATGCAATCACCTGTCTCCTCTCTACGGTGGGCTTCCCATCCCTGTTGGTCTCTCTTACATACAAGTTTCACAGCATCCCACACACAAGGAGAGCCTGATTAATAAGTGCGCCTCTCCCTTGTTTCCAGAAAGTGTTACGACAGGGAAGGCCATCTGAAAGGCACTTCAAACCCAAATTATGTAAATTTTAAAACAGCTTTGGACACAGGAGGCAGCAGGAGATGGGAGGAGGCTGTGAGGTCGTGTTCAACTCATGAATATTGATGAATGGACACTTCAAACAAATCCTCTTTAAGGACTGCCACATGGGGAGAACCAGCCAATCAACTTCTTTTTGAGAAACAGTTCTACTACCAATGCCAGATCAGGTTGGATTGTTTTCTCGTGAGTTTTTGAAATACAAACTGGCAGAACAATTAATTGGAGTCATAAGAACAAGGTATGGCCAGATTTGGTAGCCAAACCTTTGAGGAACAAAGAATATTAGCGGACATCTTTCAGCAGAGAAGGCTTTTGATAACTCAAAAAAAAAACTATATGCAGGATATTCTGACCAAGAAAAAGAAACTTTAGAAAGGCCAACTGATAAAATAAAACGTAAATAATCAATACAAGAAATGCGCAAATGATTTGTACTTCACAAAAAAGATAACATTTTATTGCACATTTTTGGTACTGCTGTTCTAGACATTTGAGTGCTTGCATTTGTTTTGACTTTTTATCCAAGTCAAACTCCAGTCTCGTTGACCATGGTAAAACTATTGAGTGATTGGGCACAAATTGTAAAGTGTGAGGCAGCAATTTTCGATGCAAAAATGATTTATGCACTGGTATTACACAGTTAAAATAATAGATCGCTTAAAAATGTTGAAGGAAGAGGGAACAATCCATGAGAACTTGTGCTATACCACTTTAAAGAACCAAAGGACATTCATACGGCTAATATAGTTCATAAAGAAGTTTCACAAAAATATTGTCTTTTACATAAATGTCTATCTTGCACTATTGACCCTTTTTTGCTACGGTGGATTCCCACAATGCTTTAGCATGTGGCATAGAGGATATAGCTAAAATATTTACAGTGAGGTTTCTTGAGAATTAGAAATGTCCTGGCTAGATGTATGGTCTGTCTTACAGTCATAGATGAATACATTAACTGGCTAGTTTAAATATTTTGTGAGTATAAACTAGCTTTTGCCATCGTCAAACAGTAGCAGAGTTTGATCCAGCATCCCCATGACCCTGAGGTGGATTCAGTGGGTTCTGAGGATGGAAGGATGGATAGATGGATGGATGGCTAAACTTGCATTTCAATAAAATAATTTCTGAGCACATTCATGAAATGCTTAGTAGCAACAATTTAGGGTCGTAATATATATATATATATATATAATTTATTTATTTTTTTTACAAAAAAGTAAATTTTGAGTTTTCTCAATTTTTTCACATTGTTAATTTAAAATACACAAACTTTCTGCTTTTACTCCTTTTAATGCAATTGAAACATTTTCACAAAGAGAGAAGAACCTGGAATCTGCTACAAGGTATGAGTCAGCAGAGTTGAGACAAGGTACATGATAACTGTCAGAGATGAAAATCCAAGATAAAAAGCTAGTTTGAGAAACAACATAGCCACATTTTATTTTTTCTCTCAACTCAGATGCACTCCATGGAAGAAGAAATCACTCTAAATAAGTTTTGTAGTCATTTAATAATTGGTATAAAAAACCCCAAAATGTATTCTCTTATTTTATTTTACATTGGCAAACATTGTTTTTTTCAGTCTGTCAGATTTAGTAAAGCTCAAGGCTAATTTTGTTATCAGACTACAATATGTGCCTAAAAACTGCTTTTGGACTACGAGAATTTGGAACTGCTATTTTGGTCTTCATCCAAATTCAAATAAGCTTTCACAGCCAAAAGCAGAAGCAGAGTGTAATAGGAATTAGACTTTAGTCTGAAAGAAACCCAAACAGTTCAAAAACATCAAAATACAAGCTAATTCTGGCAGAAGTTCATATTTAACAAAGTTGAAAACATTTTTATAAAATACTTTTCTGGGTCTGATTCTGTTATGTTGTCTTAACACTGTGTAATAATAGAAGGACTGGTATATCGGAAAGATTAGAATAGTTGTGAAGTACTTCAGCTTTTAGGTCATTTTTACCCCTTTTCAATTGATTTGCTGTCTAAAAAGTTGCTTGGGTTCTGATTTAAAACATTTTAGAAACTCAAAACAACCCTGTGACAGACAATTCTGTTCAAACCCATAAACAAAGAGTCAACTCTAAAGATAAATTGACTGAAAGTCCAGCTTAAAAAGAATCTCATTAAAAATAGTAAACTCCTTTAGAATCATCACAAATACAGTAGATTAGTTATTTAATCCTGTTTTGTAGTTTTGTTGAGGATAATAAAGAAAAGCCTAAAATTTTGTGTCAAGATAAATTAAATATTGTGAAAATATTTAATCTTAGAAACTAACAATTACCTCAAAACACCAGCAAAAGTTTTCTGGCCTCTAAAGGGTATCTTAGTCTGGGTCAGTAGGCTTCACAATCATACAGAAGACTGCCAACTTAACATATCACCGACACCCTTCACAAGGAAGGCAAAACCACACATCATGGCTAAAGAAGCTGATTTTTCACAGTGTGCTGTATCCAGGCATATTAACAGCTAACCAAGTAGAAGACAAAAAAGTGTGGCAGGAAGGGATGCAAAAGGGATAACCGAAGCCTTGAAGAGATTGTTAAGTCAAATCTGTTTAAGATTTTAGATGAGAATAACAAAAGGTGCACTGTATCAAGAGTCACAATATATAGTTGACTAGTAGACATTGGCAACAAATAATGCATTCCTCCAGGCCAGCCACTCTTGAACCACCAAGACTAACTACCTTAGCTTCTCCTGGTATTTTCATTTTTTGAGATGTACCAGTACATCCATCAGCATTTAATTTGTAATTCTGTCTATTTGGACACTTGGCTCTTCTTTTTTTGTGACATCAAGGTTGTTTCTACAAAAGACATCCCCACACACAAAAACAATAAGGACGGAGAGGAGTAAAAGCCTTTTCAACAACAATGTGATCCAGAGCAAGAACAAAACAACAGCAACAGCCAACTGGCTTGGCACCACTTGGCAAAGGACTTTTCATTAGGGCTGCCACAAACGATTATTTTAATAGTCGACTAATCACCGATTATTTTTTCCGATTAGTCGACTAATCGGGTCATGCAC
>NC_050528.1:21443633-21474933 GCF_002922805.2 Oryzias melastigma
ATATATATATATATATATATATATATATATATATATATATATATATATATATATATATATATATATATATATTTACACTAGCATCATCATAGATGAAATGTAAGCTGAATTTGGCATCTTTCGCAAAAGATGCTAGTGACGATAGCTTAAGATGCTGATAGCCAACTAAAATATTAGTTAAAGGCCAAATTAGCCTAATTAAAGCCTAGGTTAGCTAAAACAGCTAGCATGCAGCTGAAATATTAGCTAAATTCCAAAACAGCCTAAAAAACCTAAACAAAAAAAGACTAAGCTAGCAAAGACAGCTAGCATGTCTGAAATAAAAAATACCCAAAATAGCCTAAAAAAACCTTAATAAATGCCAAAATAGTCCAATAAGCTAGCATAACATCATTATAACTTTCAACTTTACTATACTCTGACTCCATATAGTACAAAGTAACGACTAATCGACTATTAAATTAGTCGTCGACTATTTTAATAGTCGATTAGTCGTCGATTAGTCGACTAATCGTGGCAGCCCTACTTTTCATTTGTATTTGGCATGGCAATGAAATGCCCTCATATTGTGTGTCTCATGAAAAAATTGAAACAAAGGAAGACAGCAGTAGTTTACAAAAAGTTGTGATTATCAGTCTCGTGGAAGAGGCTGGCCTGGGCTAAATAACAAACAACAGGATCCCCTTTCATTATAGAAACAAGAGTGGCAAAAGATACTGATAGGGCTCTTCTGGCAGTTGTCACAAGGCGGGACAGACATTTGGAGGAGCATTCCTACTACTTTACGTGTGGCAGAATTCAAATATCTGCATCAAAGTTAGGACATATTTTGATTTTTGATAGACAGCTATTTCAGTGACGCTGATTGTACACACAATTTTATCAAACACACAGCAAAACAAACGTACTGCATAACTGCGCACACTTGTTCCAAAACGCTTTTATTTTAACATCGACTCTCAAATAAGTGGTTCCTCTGACACCTAATCTGCAGAGACAACAGTTCGCTGCCGAGGGACCAAAAAGGTGGTTTTTCAGAGATTGAGGCGTCTTACTTCTGGGTAGGAAAAGGAACTCGCCTAAATAACTAATTTTATGAAAAATAAATTGTTCTTTAGTGTGTGCCAAAGGTAACGTATATGGACATAGTTTACTCTGAAAGGCTTAAGAAAAGCATGATGAAGGCATTATACATTCCAGTTTATGTTTTTTAGGGTATAGAGAGATAATTATAGCATTTACAATCCTCTCAACATTAAAGCCCGTTTAAGTCCAAAAACTCAAACATTAGTCGTAAGATTTCTCTTTACTTTAAAAGGCTTCTTTTTTTAGAAAAACAGTGTATCTTTAAATTTGTCCAGATGACTGTCATCATTTGTAGGACTAAATTACATTTGTTTTGCAAAGAAACCTCTTTTTAAGCTATTTTAATTACAATTTATGTAAAAAAAAAAAAACATTTTCTTAATCACCAGTCACCTTTGTCTATGTGAATTACTTCTTTTTAGACTTAACTGTTGTTTTTGGAACAAGACAAGTTCATAATTCCTATCTGACTCATAAAGAAGGGATTGAGTTACTGCCTTTGCACTACCTGCCATTGTGAAACATCATCTTTAGCTTTCGGTTAAATGCGGCTGCATGACTTTCTGAAGCCCCACCTGTGATTCTTATTTGTTCAGACATTACTGCCAGTAGTGGAATAAAGACATGACTAATGGCTACAGTTAAATCTCACATCCAGGTAAAGTGTGTTGACTCAATGGCACGCACTATAGCTTAGCAATGCCACAAAACAGCTAATGATACGTTTCGAAGGAAATGGGAATGCGGTGGGTTTACCCGTTCTTTATGGATTGAGGGCTTCTTTAAATGTGTATAAAAATGAGCCAACTGCTTGGACAAAAAAAAAAAGGAAAGAGGGGGATGTGAAAAGGAGCAAGGGAGCGAGCAAGGGCTGCCTTACTCAGCAGGAGATGTCTGCCAAGGCAGGAGTCAGGCAGGGGGCGAGTGGATGTTTTGTGTGTGTGCGTGTCTCTGTGTGTGTAGTTGAAACCCTGGAGATAGTGGCCACGTGCCAGATACAATGACCCGCAAAGCTGGCAGGGCATGGTGTGGTTGGGAGAATGTGCGGAGCTCAAAGGAATGTTGTATGTGCTCATAGGAATTCCTGTGACACATGCTGTTAGTTTCTCCACAGTAATAATACTGCAACTTTCAAACAACAACAAAAAAAAAAAGATTGGGAGGGACAAGGGAGGGTGGAGGTCAAATAGCCCCTCTGTTACAGCTTTTTTAAAAGGTGCCACTGGCACCATCATCATCGTATCAGTAATGAGATGATAACTATCTGCTACACAGTTTTATGTGAAAACTAATGCCTCAGTTCCTCAGTACTGTTTTATTTCCTTTAACAGCAAACCTGAATCAGTTTCTAAGCATCTTCTTAATAGGATGTTAACAATGTCCTTTAGATCTAAAACAAAAAAGCAGGAAAAAAACGGAATTATGCAAGAAAATGCTGAGCTAAGCTAATAACAGGAAAATGTTGTTTTAGAGGCAACATATCAATTTTTTATAATGCAATCAGCATTCCTAGACATACCAATTTTTTTTCTGAAGTTTAAATATGGGTTTTCTGTGATTCTAAGTATGTCTTTGCAAAAGTTCTGAAAATATTCTTGTTTTAATTTAGCATTTTTCCTATGAGGGAAGTTTTGAACCCACATCAAGACCATTTTTTAACCGTGATAAAGCAAGCAGTCTACAGATGAGCTAGTGCAAATTATAAATGCTTCTGCAGTGCTCCTTAAGCCTTTAACACTGGAGATGTCACTGGTGACACTTAAATAACACACACTCTTTGACATACCGTGAAGTTTTGACCATAAACGTGATTGTGATGAATCAGCCGAGAAAAGTAATTTTTTCATATCACTTTTGCACTGATATAAAACACTTATTTATTGGTGCACAGTCAGTTTTTTTTACGACAGAATCAGCAGAATTTTTGTTTCAGAATCCACTGGAATTATGTTAATCGTGTAAACGGTTGAAGAGTTAAGGTAGTCGAAAGAGTGTAAAGACTGGAGAGATAAAAGTTATTACACTACAACTTCTTATCAAGATGCCCAAAAACGTTGTTTTTGTCAAAAGCTGGTCAGTTTTTTCCATGTAGAAAGTGGCAGAAATGTTTTTACTTGTGCTTTCTCACCAGGGACAACCATAAGAAGAAAAGAATAGAGTGAAAAAGCATTTACCACAAAGCTGCTTTTAAAATCAGCAAGTGATCCAACTGTCTGGGATTTGGACTGTTTTCTAGAATAGAAAACGAGTATAAAGTGTGCTTTGTTTTAACCCTCTTTGACATCTATATTAGACTAAATAAAAACAAAAATACCTTAGCATAACAGGAGTCATAATGAAATTCTCTTATGTGAAGCTACAGAAAAATTTGTAGCTCCAGTTTTCCAGTCTGTTTACAGTTCTTTTCCCACTTGTATGCATTGCTTTGCATGGAGAAGACAGCACTCCTAATCAGCAAGCTAATTGACAGGCTGTTAGCATGAGGTATGATGTTCAGTTGTGGTTGCACTACCAATTAGAAGCAGCCTGTTCTTAAAACAAGAGGCTGGGGGTGGGGGAAACTAATCAAAGCTGCCCAAGTTAGACAGATGGACACGAGGGGAGTAAGAGAGACTGTTTTAACCAATGGAAGAGAAAAGATACATACAATCAGGAAAAGAGCATCTTAAAGCCACCTTAAAAGAAAAAGTGAAACTTGCTGGGACATACATGCTCCTTGTTTGGACCAACAACAATGGCTGACCCGGTTTAACAAACCTGAATACATATCAGCAAACACTCTATTTTGTGGCTATCACCCATTTAAAAACATCATATTCGTAACGTGTTAAAAATTTCTCCGCACAAGTTTATATGATAGTACGGTGGGTTGCATTAGGGAAGGTGAGGGAAGAAGTATTTGTTTAAAATCAGGCAGAAAGAAAAAAATAAATTAATAACCCACGCTTTATATAAGAGCTCCATATACACTGAGGCACTTAAATACTCGTATACATACCACTTTTTGTACAAAAATGTAAATAGCTATACTTGGTTTCTGTTCATTTTATAGCTTCTGTATTTTTTGTGATTCTCTGTTTCCATTATGGACATTATGACACGTAGAAAGGTGCTGCATGTTTTTTTTTTTTTTATAGTTTCTCCTTAGATTTGAGCAGGCATTGGTTTTGTCAGATAAAGACGCAAACTCACCAACAAAGTCCCACAATTGCACACTTGCATAGCCATTGTCTGTAGAAGGAATGAGGGTTAAAGGGCCCCCTTCTCTCCCTGATGACTTCTGGATGCTTCGAGCACTAATCCTGTTATCTCCGTCCCAATAAGAAATGAATTAATGAATGGAGCTAGGAGGGACAGTAGAGAGGGCCAGCGATGGCTCTGCGTGGAGTCCAGTGAGTCCTTTGCTCTCCGTGCTAAAGCCAAACAAAAACAGTGGTGTGTACTCTTCAATACCACTTTCCTTTGGTTTTGTTTCACACAATGTAGACAAATGACTAAAGCAGACTAACTTAAGTGGAAAGATCTTAGGTTAAAACAGCTCATCATCTGCAGAAGATACCTGAAACAAGTGCCAGCCAAGAAAATGATACTAAGAAGAAGTAAAACAGCTAAGCACTATTGTTTATGACACCATATTCACTTTCTAACTTTTGGGGTATTGTGTTTCTTTGTACAATTTATTTACAGGTTTTTTTCTCCTAGTGTTGATGCAAAGTTCTTACATTACTCATACCATTCAGTATTATTTTGCTCTTTTGTACTTGGAATAGCCTCTTTGTAATCACACTGTTTCAAACCGCATCAGGATTCATTTGCAAGTGAACTGAGATCCTAATTTTAGACAGACCAAAGTTTGATTGTTTGGTCTGTAAGAGAGTGCAGAAGATTATCCAAAGAAATCAAATTTAGTGCATATCAAACAGTCCAGACTGAAATTTGTTGAGTCATAGAAACAGTTGTACAAATAAAGCATGAATACTGATATAAAAAAAACAGATCATCTAAGCTTTTATCTTGATTGTTTTACTCGTATATGTTAAACCCTTTGTTTTACAATACAAAGACTCAAAAAACTTAAAGTCACAAGTCATCTTTTAGTTTTTTCATCACTCCTTAAACCAGTCAGGTTCCCATGCGATCAAAAGATCAAGACATATTCCTTGGTAAAGTCATTGAAATGAATGGTAACACACCAACAAAAATGCAACGACTGACAAGATCTTTTTGAGTTGTGAATTGACTCTATGAACATAAAACCCTTAACCAGTCCCTGTGTAAACAAAAAAATGCTTTTGTTTGAAACAAAAGCACCCTTTCCTGCTTTTAAACCATGACAAAGGCACAGCAAATGTTCCATGTCCCAAGAATGTTGTTTGGATCTTTGTCATTGTAAACTTAAACCTGTTAACATCTCAGATGTCTTCTGAAAAAAAGAGAAATCGTCTGTCTACATGTCCATAATAGGAAAGCGAAGATCGTCATGAGTCTAGAATAAAATACTTTGGATTGTAGTTTCATTGAGTAGAGCACAAAGGAAAGCTCTAAGTTTTCAAGCTTCAGGGTGACTTGGAGTCACACATTGTGTGTGTGTAGGCAGTTTTTTAATATGATCTAAAAACTGCTTTTGTCTGCTTTGAAGCCAATAGAAAAAAGAAAATCACAGTAGCCAGGTTTTGCCTCCACCCCTCCCACACACAGACACACCTTTTATGACAAAGAAGAGATTGGTTTAGTTTGATGACATTGGGATGAAGAAAGAAATGAACAAGGAAGTGAGCACACAGCCATGACTCAAGACAGTGCCAAGACAGAGAGGAGCCCAACATAAGATGTGTGCATTTCCGATTGTGGATCCAATCTTCAATCTGATAGCACTTTCTCGTGACTCAGCACCTCGTACATTCCTCTTACTCTGTTTTCAGACATTGTTGCAGCAAACATAGTTTTTAGGCAATGCAAAACTTAGCACAATGCTCATCATATTGGGCTGCAACAGACTGGCGGCCTGTCCAGGGTGTAGCCCCCTTCACCCTGTGACCTGAAAAGGGATATAGTGGGTTAAGAAAATTAACAAATCAATTGTTCATGATGTTCATGATATTATTGCTTTTTCTGAGTTTAAAATCTTTAATCCTCACTCTTTTCTGAAACTTCCAATGATCTGATTAAGCTTCTGAGTATTGAACTTGTCTTTAGCTATTAAATGTTAACCAAACAGTAATTTGTAGTTTCCTCAGATGGGCTCTTAACTACAGGAGCACAACTGACGTGTCTGCACTCACACAGCTGTGCTAGGAAAGTAGGTTTGTTACTGCTCTGACCCAAAACTGAACACACAGCTCAAAGAGATGAGCCAAGGAGAAACACACGGTGGGAGTTTATATTCTCTGGGTTTTGTAACCTTCAACGGAAAACTTTAACCGTTTTTCAAGATGTAAACTGATATTCTTTAAGATTGTCATACTATGGTTTTATCAAAGTTGAGCTTAAAGACATCAGAACTAGAAAGAAGCCTTTTTAGCCAAGATAATTAACTTGAATATGTGCCATTCAAAATGTGAACAATCTAAATAAAAGAATGATAATTCAGGTACATCTTTTAAGAGGTCAAGATTTACTTCCCACACTCAAAAAAAAGAAGTCGTGGGAATTAAGTCTTGATGCCTAAAGTGTTACTCATACAGATTTCAAAAGATTAGACATCCCCTAAGAGATAAATTCCTGTATATATTTTTCCATGAGAAAACAGGCATAGCTCACTTTAAGAATAAAGGAACAGCTTTGCTTTAAGAGCCAGAAAAAAGTCATGCAGGTCCAGGGAGGCCCTCTGTGCCCTTTCTTAGCATTTGGAAATGACTCTTGCCGTGCTTTGTGGCTTTTATGTCAACCTTCAGCTCACTGCTGGATTTTCTGTCTATTGAACTAGATTAGTCGTTCACAGAGCATAAGAAAAAGTAAAAAGAGTCAAAACTACATCCTGTCTTTAGATCAAAAGATCCAATACCAACCAGACTGCTAATGGCTGTCCATAAAAAGAATGCCAAGAAATCCTGTTAACAGCTAGTGTAAAGAGTATTTTTGATTTTGAGTCATACTCATTTTCTGCAATCACATAATAAAAAAAGACTACCTTTTATTAACCATATATCTCTGTTCTCATGTTTTTTATTTCCCTTCTTTGTTTCAATCTGAGTTGTTACCGCTTGGAGTATCAGTTTTGAAGTTCAAAAACTGAGCTTTAAAAATAGAATTTTTTTAATGCACCTGAAGGAAGAGACTGAAAGGAAAAACATACAATGATCCAGGATGAGAGGTAACAAAAAAAAGGTGCAGAAATAAACCGATTGAGGCTCCCATATTGTTTTCTCACTGGGACACTCAACACAGCCCCCCAGGCCTCTGTAACCACTGGGTTTCAGTTAAATGGCCTTTGTAAGTTAAAAAAAGGTGTGCCAAGCTTGCCTATAGACCCCTGCAACAAAAGCAGTGATTAAATCGCATGGGAACCCTTTAGGGGTAAACGCTGGGGTCATTTGGGGCAGATGCAATGAAGTACGTTTGCAGTTAATACTGTTGGTTTACTGGGTAGATTTGGGGGTATCACATGTACAAAATGACAAAAACTTAAGGTATGGAGTTGAGGCACAAACATGAGAACTGCATGCCTGCCACAAAAAATAAATAAATAAAGACTTGTACAGAAACAAGCATGAATTATCAAGAGGTTTCTTGTGTCCCACGACCCCAAAAACCAAGAGAGACTCTGGAAACATCATGCAACATTTTTATAGAAGATGACAAAAATAAATCCTATACTGCCTTAAAAATTGTACCAGATACCATTTCATGATTGACAAGAGGATCAAATGACGATCAAAATTACGTAAAAGAGCATCAAATATTAAGGGATGTTCTGGGAAAAACTACAAAACTCTATGAACTTTGAGAAGACTTTTTTTGCTTATTTTTTCTGGCCTGCGATTTAACTGTGGGATTATTGCTTTAGTCACATGTGCCCATGAGGGCTGCAGGTTTTTGGATTGGCCAGTGGAGGGTTGTAGACAGGTGCAGCTGCATGTTAAGATAAGCACAGGTGTGTCTTGCAGCTCCCCTTTGGCCCCTGTGGACACCTTAAAGCAGGGTCCCCAAACTTTTTCCTGTGAGGGCCACATAACTGTTTTCTTCTCTGACGGGGGGCTGGGGTTGGTTTGTAGGCTAACAGAAAAAGTGTAACAATCACAGCCTAAACATAAAGATTTATGGTTTTCCAGAAAATCACACATAGCCAAATTTTAAATAATACATTTCTGTAATCTTCCCAGAAAAAATGCCAACTAAGTAGCGCACACTTTTTAATTCTACAGTACTATGGAGCCCCTTGAAATGTGCGCTGGGTTTAGGGGGTTGAAAAAAGGGGGAAAATACGTACAACATGCCTACTTCACCCTTACTTATCCTTATGTGTTTCTACAAATTTTCACTCCCAACTTATCATATATGAACATTTGGTTATGGCTCCCACTTTTCTACTTTTTGGGTATCTCCAACTCGTTGTTTTTTGTTGACGCGCTGGCTTTTCCCATTAAATCACTAGTCCCCAACCCTCGCGGCATAGTACCGGATGGGATAACGGACATGGAACCGGTAACGCGTTAGGGTATGGATCCAAGTACTGGTACCAGTTTGCATCCCAAGAGTTGGGGACTCCTGATTAACATATGAATTTTTTTTTCCCTGTGTGTGGCCCGGTACCAAGCAGCCCTTGGACCTGTACTGGTTCGCAGCCCAGAGGCTGATTTAATGGGAACAGCCAGCATGTCAAAAAAACGACCAGGTGGGGACACCCAAAACATCTAAAAGTGATGCAGAGGGTGCCCTATTTGACAAGTTGAGAGTGACAATGCATTTGTTGTCTAAGTGTTCATGTCGCTCGCACCCTTTTGGAATGACAAAATATCTGCCATTCCTTCAACTATTGTTTTAAAAGATATAGAGATAGTTTCAGTTAAAGGGGGAAAAATAAAAGAAAAACTTTTTTAAAATAGCAAGCATCAAAGGTATCACAGGTCAGTTCATCTGAAAACACACCATTACATAAAACCTCTGTTAAAAATAGGAACAGCGTTTTAAATTCTCATCATTTAATCAAAGCTACCGGCTACCTCTCTCTCGCCTCTTACGTCAGGCATCAGTAGACAGAAACAGCTGAAGACATGAAACAGGAAAGGATGAGAGGTCAAGTTAAGGGTAAGTGACAGCTGTGATATTCACCCATATCAACCAGGAGTCTAAAACCTCCAATAAGAAAGATGTAACCTGACAAACCTTCCTAAATCACACGGACATCCCGCACCCAGCCAAGAAAAAACTAGTGTAAAAAAAAAAGCAAGGAAAAGTAAATATTTTAATTTCAACTTAATAACTTGTTAGCAAAAATGTAAGACATAGTATAAACAGATCAAATGAGTAAAAAGAAGGTATTTCTTAATGTAAACATGTGGCTAAACAGGCGTAAGTCATTCCAAATCACCATAAACAATGTTTACATCCCTAATGCTTTGAGGTTTTCCTTCCAGTGTTTCGGTCAACATCTTTCTGCATTGCTGCTCAATGTTTGTTTGTGAAACCAACATTGAGCAGCCAATCAGATGGAGAGACAGTTGTGTTGTTCACCAATCAGAAGTGTCACAGGAGATCCTGCAAATGCCTCCAGAGGGGACAAAAAGGGGAAAACTTGAAGATGAAAGGCCTTTCGGTTGTTAGAAGACGATGAGATAAGACACCATTTAATTGCTTCTTTGATTGGGACAACTTTAATCCTTTTGTTTCACTAGCTTGTTTCATCTTCCTAATTGCATGTTACACTTAGAACACTGACGTGCAGACCGAGTCTAAAGTGTGCTGTACAACCACAGCAAAATGTCAGGTTTTTTGTCTTGCTTAGGTGAAAAAAAAATGTTTTAAGCTGTCATACGCTCTTTTCAACAGCTTTTAACTCTGAATGGTTGACCTTAAAATTAGAAGATGCATTAGATTAATTCATTCTTTCTATAAAGTGAGGCACAAGAGTTTAGCTAGGTGATGATGGGCCTTTTATTAAAGTTGTTGCAATTTCATAATGCCATCATAAAGTTCAGTTATTTTCCATTTCACACCACTAATGTTCTTTTCATGGAAGACCATTTGACTCCATAGCTGTAATAAGATTTTAATAAAATATATATTTGGCCAAATTATAAGTAATAGTCCAGCTCTTGGCCACAATCAGACCTTGCTAAAAGCAAATTAATGAAAAATTGTATCTTTAAGCCAATAAGGGAGGATAATTTTGAGAAAGTTGATGCACTTTCTTATTGAAATACAACAGAAAGTTAAGATTACCAGTAACCCAAAAACATTTGTAGACATGGTATCCCAAAATAAATCTGACAAACTTCTGATTAGACTGTTTAAATAAGATAATAAAAAAAACTCAAACGAACCAAAGGGGAAGCAAAAGACAAAAATACAATCGTTTTACTTTCAGGTTTGCAAAACATCTCATTCTTGTAATATATGACAGTTTTGCAGTTCTGGGCAGGAACTAATCACACACACAAAGGACACACACAGATACATCACCCTCCCCCTGAGTACACAGGACAGCAAAGCCCCCAGAGACAAGCCTCCGCCGATGGACCCCAGCACACACAAGCCCACGCACGACAATGGAGCAGTGGTGTAAAGCAGTGGAGAAGACGTCTAATCCAGTTACACCATGACAACTACTACAAAACCTGAATTCATTGATGAATACCCAAGTTTCAATGGACACACACAAATGCAGAAAAGAAACAAGAGACTATTTATAACCTTAAAATGGGCAATGACTTACTAAATGGGCACTTTAAATCTGTCTTCTAAATTTATGGTTTGAGTGTTTGGGATTTAAATCAAGAACGGAAAAAACAGTGTTTATAAAAAGTTCTATAAATGTGATCTTATATCCACTAAAAAGTAAGACGTTTTCTTCAAGGTATGTTAAGCTATGGACAGACAGGGCATGGGGCAATGGATGAGACTCGTGGATCTTCCTTGAAATCTAGGGGGTGGACCAAGAATTTAGAAGTCTTAGGCTACAGACTCACTGGACATGTGATATGCGTTTAAGAACGTGCTAAACACAGGTTCTTGAATGCGTTTTTAAGTCCATGGTGTTCACAGTGGACAATCGGGGAAGGGCTTCCTCTACTTTTTCTTTTTCCACTGTAAACTAACACATGTCAGCCACCTATAGTAGGAAGAAGCTTGGTGAAAAATGTTGAAGTGGTGCCAAACTTGAAATTGGCCAAAAAGAGGAAACCGTTCCGCTCACGGCTAGCGTCCTCGCAATGGATTACCATAATTTCAGAAGAGTGGTCAGTTTATCTTTAATATAAAAACAAATGCAGACATAATCAGGCCACACTCTGAGTTTGTCAAGTTTAGGAGACCCCGATTGGTCAAACTTTGACCTGGTTTACCTGACAATGCGCGTTCAATGACTACGCATTTTGTATGTAGAGTCCAAAAACGGTTGTAAAAACTACTTGTAAATGCAAGAGTTTGAACGTGGAAGCCCGAAACGCGTTTTACATAGGCTTTTCACTGAAACTGGCCGCTTGATTGTGCGTTATTATATCATGGGCGTTGTGTACATAGCTTCAAGTTCAAACTATTTTCTAAAAATGGTGAATGTTAATAGAATATTGAAATCCACATTCGCTGTGGGAGCGTGGATCCATCTTTTCTGCTTTTCAACAGCAACAAATAGGCAGCGACAAATAGACCCACACAGAGGTCGGCTTTTCAGGGTTTTTTTTTTTGTTTGGGTGTGAGGAGACTAAAGATAGCCGGCTGGGGTGAAGAGGATGTGTCAGAGAAGCCAGAAGTGAGCTTGTGTGTGTGGTGTGTGTGTACATGCGTATAAGAGGTTGAGAGGTCTCGACCAGACTGATCCTCACGGTTGTTGACCACATTAATCATGTTGCACAGGGGAGGGGGTGTGTGTGTCTGGGTGTGTGGTGGGAGCTGGTCCCTTATGTCCTCAGTGTGTGTATGTGTGTGTGCGTGCGCACTTGACTGCTCCTATCAATTCAATTTCATTTCTTCCTCTGCCCTCCTCCCTTTTTTTCTGCAGGCACCTCCCTCCCTTCCCTTGCAGTGCTCTGTAGGCTCTCTCCTGTGTGTGATGGACTGCTGAGAGTCTAATGAGGTCCCTCCCTCCCCTTTGGCTTTTTGTGACTGTGAAGTGTGTGTGTGTGTAGGGGGAAGGGAGAGCCAGAGGTGACAGGTTGGTTATGTACTTTTTACATTTGCCTTTCAGCTCTCCTCTTCTTCCCCTCCTGTCATGTCTTCCTTGCTTCACACCTTCCATCACCCCCCACCATTCCCTTCAATTTCTTTCCTTCCTCCCTTCCCACAACCCTCTTCTCCCTCTTCCCCTTCAACCATCCCCTGCATCCACCTCCTTTCTCACCCATCCCATCTCAGGCCCCTTCTTTAATTTATTTATTTTTATCTCCTCCTCCTCCGCCTTTCCCTGCAGTCATCTCACCATTCATTTGTCGGTGAGATGGCGGCCTAATGGGCCATAGCAGGCCTTCCACTGAAGGAACCAGACAGAGTGCTGTTATTAGAAGGAAGGAGGGGAGAAGGAAAGCTAAAGGTTTCTCCCCGCAGATCCACATCTGTTCTGGAGGGATGGGAACTGTGGAAAAAGACAACAGAACAAAAGAGAAAAAAACAAACAAACTGGAATGATTTCTTTTTAAGTTCCACTTTTCAGCCTGATTTGATTGCATTTCAATCTGCTTTACAGGTTTAAAGCCTGGCTTTTCTACTGAGGAACAATAGAGCAACATGACCTGACAGGTTGCTACGGAACAGGGAAGTAAAAAAAAGTAGATTGAGAGGTAAAAACAGAACACACACATAGAACAATATCTCCAGAAGTGGTATGGTAACAGTTGGGGTTCGATTACATTCAAACAGACAAAAAAAAAAAAAAAAAAAAACACAACACAAGTAGCTATGAATGCAAACAGAAAACCAGCAACAAGCCTTTGAATGAAGACAAAATCCATAAATGATCATTATAAATAGGCACGTCTTATGGAAGTTTTGTCTCCAATGTGTAATCCATAAACTGATTAATTGAATGCTACCACGACTGGAAGGACGCGTGTTGGATGTTACTCAGAGTTCTACATCACTGACTGTATATAAGAACCGGACTTAGTAACTCCCTCCCCCCTTGTGTTCACAATAGGAAGTGCCTATTAGTTCCAAGATGCCAAAATCCCAGATTTCTATAGAGAAATTACAGCTATTAGTTCCTTTTTTTAACATAGTTTTGCTAATCCTCATGATGTTTCATCTGTACTGCAAATTATTCAAATTATGAACTGACCAATCGGAGCCTTCTGGTCACTCATGTCAAACTTTCAAAACGTTTGATTGACCTTTTATTGGGTTGTGGACTTTCAACAACCTCACTCCTGATTAGCAAAAGTGGTCATTCCAATCACTGTTTACTGACGACGTCTGTCTCCAATGTGACAGTGTCTACATCACGAAAAAATGACAACTGCGTTGACTTCATTTGTTGGAGCTGGAAGTCGAGCGTTTTCAATGGGTGACGTTACATTCACATTCCAGTTCTCATGTACAGTCAATGGTTTTGATCAATTTTGCCCCAAAGTCTTTCTTGCACTTCAACATTTCACAACATTGGGAATACTTTAGTAATTGTATTTTTTTAATTTGAAGGATTTGGATTTTTTTTACATTTTGGGCATAATAAGAGCAGCAAACAGTGTATGAGATGTCTAATAATTCGTTTCCACTGAGCGGTACGGTATTTTGAGCATTTCTATTGTAATATGTACCTATTAAACAGTAATGAACTGTACCTCTTGGCCCCCATCAGTTGTAGGAAGAACAGAACGGTTGAGTAGAGCCGCTGGAGCTACCCGGTGGCAGAAAGTGAAGACGAGAATAGAAATCACCAATATAGCGCTCATTTAAGCTAACATTTCCAATCTTTGTAAGCATTTCTTTCAAATCACATTAAATTCCTAATATATACACGATGTACCAGAAGTAAAAAGACAAGCTGCTGGATGACCTCCATTGTTGCTACTTTTCTAGTCGTCGCACTACAATGACGCAATGACACGCTAGCACGCGCTATAAAAACAAACAGCTCAGTGGAAGCGAGGCTTAACTGAGTGGAAACGCTCACCAGAATTAACTGGACCGTACCATACCGGATCACTCAGAGGAAATGAGGCTTTGTACACTTGTCAGACTTTAGACTAACACAGGAAGGATTTTAACATGACTCACCAGAAAGTGTGCTATTACATATAATGAGTCATCATTACAGATTATTACTGGTTTTCAATCAGAGATTATTCATTACTTTTGGGAGAATGGTGAGCAATGAAACGGTCAAACCTTAGCAGCTGCAAAACTCACATGTCCTATAACGCTGTTGAATGAAACAGCAGCTGTTGAATGAAAGCGAAATGTATTTTAAGACTTAAAAAAAAAAAAAAAAAAACACATGTCAGGGTTGTTCTGGTTTGACTAAGTGTGGCCCTGACGGACTGTCAACCTGTCCAGGTAGACCAACTCTCGCCTTTAACAACTGAAAAAAGCTCCATCTTCCCCAGTGACCCAAATCGACAAACTCCATGACAAATACGACACAGCTGTGACTCAAATCTATGGGTCATGACAACATGGTAAAAAAGGAAAACACATTCCAAACAGAACTTTTTCAGTTTGGTTACTAAAACCCATTTCCTGCTTCCAATTTTAGCCAAATGATTGGAGAACCTTTCTAATCCAACTATAATGGATGTTTGTCACACAACAGGCTCCTATGGGCTCTTAACAGTAATGGCAGTATTTTTGGAAAAAGGCAGTGAGTGCTTTTGAGATGGGCACATAGGAGGCAGTTCCTCTCTGCAACACACACCTGTGCTTTTTACAAAAGGAAAATTAGCGATGGAACCAAACTCTGCATAGTCAGAAGGAGCTGTTAAAAATCGTACAAACAACCATTTTTAGATTAAATCAAAGCCTTCCCATTTACATCAACACTAGGAATTGTTTTTGTTTCAAAGGAAGCCCACCTTTTAGTCCTTTACTATACATGACTAATTTTCTGCATTAGAAAAAAACAAGTTAAAAATATGGTACTTTTCGCACTATAGGGCACACCAGATAATAAGCATGGAACTTGAATTAATAGTTTTGTCTTATACAAGCTTAAATGTACTTATTTGACTGGGTTACATGTATTATGTCATGCAAGGCAGATTATAAAACGCTATGTCATTTGGAAAAAAAATTAAAGCTTTTAAGTACACCTTATAGTGCGGACAATAGGAAAACAAGTTTAAGAAAAAAAAATATCATTGGTCACCATCTAAACGGCTGTCTAATAGTATTGTGGTATGAAATGTTTGCTGATAACAAAAGTGCTAATTACATGGATGGGATCCAAAGCTTATGGAAAATGACTCGCCATTTCCTTTGACCCACAAAACTGTCTGGTACACACACAAAAAACAACATTCTGCAGCTATTACTTTGGCAGAATTTTATTCAACCATCAATCAATCAAATATAATAAAGGAGGAGGAAAGGATGCTTTTTCTTCTGAAAAGATTTAATAACAAAAAGTCAAATTCACTTTTTTTAATCTGTGTATTTAAATTTTACTTTATTTCAGGTAACTGTTAAATAGGTTGAAATATTATTCAAGCTGGATTTTTAGCAAGAGTTTTGAATCAATGGGACACATTTCTGGTGACCTCCTCTTTTCAAGTCATCCTGGATTTGTCCCTGAGGACAGGCATGCCTTTAATTTTTGCTGAAATGTGTCACTCAGTGTCATGGGGAATGAAATATGAAGTCATTCTAGCTTTTGTAGTTCAGGAGCTCCCTGGTCATGTGTTGGGGTTTGAGCTTGGTCTGCTTTGCATTTTATTGACTGAATGGTTGGCAAATGTTTTCATTTTACCTGAGTTATATCAAGCAGGGATAAAACGGTTCAGTTTGTAGAGTAAGTCTCTTTTAATTGTGCGCTTTTTCTAGCAAAGAAAGCAAAAAAGACAGGTGCGTAACAGAAAAAAAAAACTAAACACAGCTGGCTGCAAACCTCTAAAACATCAAAACAAAACCGTCAGAGATCTCAAGTAAAAAGTACCCACCCACTGCCTTTGGCATCACTATGGTTTGGGGGATAAAACAGATGAGATTGGGGTTATGAGGACACAAAACTGGGTTTGCTTTGCGTTTTTTCTTTCATGCAGACATGTTGTACTGTTACACAACTGCAGGAAAGAAGCTGTTGGTGAGGGAAGGAGCTAAACAAACATCGCCACTGATATTGAAAGACATTTTTCTCTGCTACTGCAAACAAGTTGAGGTGGCAATGCAGGGAACTGCAGCAAAAATGCAATCCAAAATTCTTGACCTTTTTTAAATAGTAATAATTCTGTTTCTAAATAAGGTGATCAGCCACGACTAAAAACAAAAGAGGAAACACGTCAAAGAAAACCACAACACAAGGTCAGTGTTGACAAAAACCTTATGACAACTTCCTTCCTGTGTGTGAGGTGTACATGCGTGTTGCCCACTGCACGGCTTCTGCAAGGAGTCTCAGCGTGAACGCTGCTGCGAACGCACAAGCAAACAGATGTTTTTGATTCTTGTAATCAGAGATTAGAAACCAAAAAAAGCATTGCTGACGTTTTTCAGCTGAATAGCGTACTTGAGACTGAAAGAAGACAATTTTTGTTCCAAAACCAAACGACAGACACATTAGTCTGAATGTTACAGCAGTACATAAACAAGCCTCTTTTGTAATTTATATTATATAACGATTAAAAACCAGCATCTTGGGAATTTTGACTTTTTGTTTTGGTTGTTGAAGCGAACTGTCAATCACTCTGATCTGAACTTGAGTTAATGAGAGCACCAAAAAATGGAAAACACTCTGGATCATTAACTGTATATGAGAAATGGACTGAGTGTAACACCCCCCCAATGTTCCAAATAGAAAGTGCCCGACGGTCCCAAACAGTCAAATAGACCGTCGGACATTATATCAGTTATATTTTTGCTTCTTTCTTTTGTGTTTCAAGTTAGTAAACTCCATTACCTCAATACCAGTATGTATACAAATACGTTCAAAATGTTTGCTTTCAAGTGTATGAACTTCCAACAAGCTCACTCCTGATTGGCTAGAATGGTTGTAATAGAAACATGGACTCAGACCAACTTGGACCAATCGCTGCTTACCGACAATTTCTGGTTTCAAAATATCCACCTTAATTTTGTTGGAGCCGGAAGCAAGCCATTTGCTACGGGTGACGTCACTCTCCCTCAGTCCAGTACTTAAATATAGTCATCAACACTTTGATGGAAGTCTTTAAGGTCAAATCTTCATAATTTATATACGGCCCATATTTTTAGAAGTGTGGAAAATTCTCTTTAAAACACAAAAACATAAAATATGATAATGATAAAATTGACAAATAGGTAAAACTAAAAAAAATTAAAAATCACCAATGTATTTTTTTTCTGCAAACAAAATTCAAAAGTGATTTTGTCATTTTTGTTTCCACTTCTGTCAGCTTCGAGTAATTTCAGTAACTATTCTTTTTTTCCGTCATTGACAGAAGGGCACCAACAATCCCTTTGATGAGAGCATCTCCCTAATTGCCTCATCTTTCATGGACCTCTCCAAAAGCAACGGAGAGCGCAGGGACAATTTGTTTTACCGGTTGTTTCAGCATGAGTGTGGAGGGCTTAGAATTACCAACAGTGATTAAATATTGTCTGTCTTGTTTTGTGATCAGGGGGAAAAGGCTGAAGACAGACCATGAGTCTGCTGAATACTAAGTGGGCAAATTTAGGCGCAACATGCTGTGAGCATACACGAACGGCTGAATATACAAGAACAAAATCCACTTAAGCGGTGCTTCATTGCTTCAGCGTGGAGCTTCAATTACCTCTGCAGTGAAGGTTAAAGCACTTGAAAGTTCAAAATGGTCCACTTCTTCATATGATGAAGATGATAAGCATTTAAAGACTAAAAGCTTTTTCATAAATTACTTCTGAAAAGTAAGTTTTAAAGAGTTTTGTATAATGGGGGTACAAAAGAGAGAGGAAAAAATATTAAAAATTAAACACCTTGAGGCAACTTTCAAACATTGTGCTGCATTTCTCAAACAATATATTAGGAAATATAAACACTGATTATTTCATAGGTTTTAATTAGCCCAATAACCTGGGAGGTTTGCAGATGAGCTAAAGTACATAGATGACACTTCTGTTTTAAAGCCAATGGTGGACTTTTTTATTTTATTTTTTGCTTTCCAAAAATAAATCCACTAAACGCAAGCTTTTTTTTGTTTTGGTTCCACTGACTCAGCACTCTAGTCCTTTGACCTATATTTCCAAATGTTCAATGAAGAACAGACAGGAACTTAAAGTAGGGATAAAGAAACAAACCAGAACTTTAACTAGACCATTACACCCTCAAGGGGAACAAAGCTTCCCTGCCAGACCTTCTCTGAAATTGAAAAAACAAATATTTGAAGCTGCCACATGTAACCTGGTCAGTGTTTTACAGAAGCATGAAGCTGCTGAGAGAAGCAACAGTGAACTAAAACAATAAACCTTAAGTATAAACACGCTTTTAAGTTTGGCTGCAGGAAAAAATGGACATGACAATACTTTTTTAAAGAAATCCTTCAAATTACTAGTTTGTGGTCACAACTGAGTATTTTAAATGCAAAAATTTGTATTTTGTAGCCACAAATGAGTAATTTTGGTAATTAAATGGGTAATTAGTAATTACCAATTTTGGCATCTTTTGCACACACATGATCATTTTAGGATTTTGAACACACAAATTATTACTTTGATGCCACAATTTAGTATTTTGTGCGCACAAATTAGCATTTTGTGGCCACAAATTTGTTTTTTTGTTGATACAAATTAACATTTTATTAACATTTTGTACATAAACCAATTCTTCTGATTTGAGACAACAAAAAACTAATTTGTGTCCACAAAAATGCTAATAAAATGCTTGTTTGTGTCCATGAATAACTAATTTGTTTTAAAAAATACTAATTTGTTAGCACAAAATGCTACTTTCTGCCCTAGAAACAGTAATTTGTGGCTAGAAATTATTCATTTGAGGCAACAGTTTATTTATTTATTTTTTTAATATCATGTCCAGGGCTCTGTATATAACAATATCTAATGCTTCCTGTAAGTAAAATGTGTATTAGCTTCAATTTGTTTTCTATTTAAACAGAGATAGAAAACAATAAATACTGGTAAATAGGGAAAAAAGCCATGCTGGTCTTTAAGGGAAACACAGCAGCGCCTGACCTCTACGAAGTTACTCATAGTTACCCAGAAGAACATGAGTTAACATCCCAACAGTGTGGAAACACTGCGAGTTGCATCCCCAGAGCGTCGTCTGTAAGCGCCTGACCTAAATGTAGTCCCAATTCTATTCAGCTTCCTCCGTCCTCTTGTCAAAAACCACGAACACTTCACCAACCACCAACAGCCTCACACTTGAACCACAGAGGACACACATGGGTGGAAGGAAAGTTCACAAAAACTTTGACACAAACACATTCTGATCTACATCCAAGATGACTTTGACTGATTTGAACTATAAAAGAAAAAAAAATCACAGCAGAGTGGAGGAATATGAAAGAGCCTGGTGGATAGACAACACATGAGCAGCGTCGGTCCTGAGACTCCAGTCAGAAAGAGAAGACGAAAAGGATGAGGCAAGCGAGGATGAGCTCACCAAAGCCTTCTGCCTTTCATCACAACGCACTCTGGAGAAACCAAAAAAAAGCAGATTTACACCAGAGCCTCACAAGATTTTCCACAACAAGGAACCCTGCAGCCCTCCTGCCAGGAAATGACATCTGAGGAAATTCTGGCAATCCCTTCCAACCTCTAGACACTCCCACGGTCTGTTATCTAAAAATAAAACAATTGATGCTATGAAGAAGGTTAAGAGAAGCTAGGAAAGATTATAAATCTATAACATTCCTCAGTGCTGTAATAAACTTTTTTATTAGTTGATGAAAATGTGGTATGTGTCTTTTTATGACAACATTGAAAGTACTGCTTGACCAACAATGCCAAAAACCCCTTTGAGAGTCACATGATGGAGACATAGCCAAGACGTTTTTAGCTTTTGCATCCAAAGAGTTGACTATATAGCCTCATTTCCACTGAGCAAATCGTTCCACTCCGGTATTTTGAGCGTTTCCATTATAAAATGGACTGAACGTATCACTTTTGGCCCCCAACTGGTTGTAGGTCAATAGAAAAATGGAACGGAACGGTTAGCATGGAGCTACTGCTTAAACTCGATGATTGGCGGAAGGTCAATCCTCTTCAGCATATGCAATCTTTCCTCAACTATCACGAGAAACTTATATATATATATATATATATATATATATATATATATATATATACGAAGTAGCAAAAGCCAAGCAGAAAAAAAATGCTGCTGGATGGCCTCCATTGTTGCTGTTGCTAGCTTCATCCCGCATGTGCTGCAACGATCCATCTTTGAGTGGAAACACTCATCTGAATTGCCTGGACCTTTCTAAACCAGTCCAGACCATACCGCTCAGTGGAAACAAGGCTTATGAGAGTGAGTGTGAAGTAACACCTTCAACCAAACAAAGACAATACAGTAACTTTTTTCAGCGGTACAGACACCACCATGTTGGAGCCAGACGGCGTCAGTAAGTAGGAACTGATTTCAATCAGTCTGAGTTATCATTTCTATGACAACCGCTCTCACAAATTAGGAGTAAGCTTGTTAGAAGTCCACACCGCCACCATTTGAAAGCAGGCTCGGGAGAATCTGTAAAACATTTTCAACGCTGGACATGAGCCCGCATACTTTTATTGAGGCATCTGATTGGCCAGTTTATAACTTGCAATACAAAAAACAGTACTGTAAAAATGAACTGGGATTAGCAAGATATTAAATAGGTAGCAAAACAAGAATGATTATTCAGACAAATATAATGATTGAGTAAAAGGTGCTTTTTTCTTTGTAGAAGTCATGGGATTTTTGGCTTCTTGGAGTGATGAGAGGGGTCACTCAGTCCAGTTCACCTATACATTTCAAACTTGGCTGGTTAGTGCAGGTTTCCATATCCTGAGGGCAATACCACCTTGTATACAGTCAATGATCCAAGGTTTGTTGTCTAACGTTACCAGGCCAATGGTTCAACAACAGACTTCCGGGACCCAAAGTACCTTGACGCAATATCTAAGAGATGGTGTAAGCCCACATCCCTGTGCCCTCCTACCGGTCTCTCTGTGAAAAAGGGGATTTTTCTACAGCTGGGTAACAAAGCATGACCCAATAATCCCAACGCTTGACTCAAAGCTAAAAAAGCCCCTCCGCCCCGCCCTCTCTCAAGTTCTATCCCTTCCTCCTGCTCTCTGAGGACTTTATAAAGGCTCCGGCAAAAGGGGGCTTCTGAGCCAACTTGTATGTGTGTACTTCCAACGCGATGGTGGTGGGAGACAAGTATGAAGGGGGTTGGGGGGTGACTAAAAACAACCCTGCTTTGCTTTGATTATTCTAATTATGACTCGGGGCGAGGAGTAGATTATTATGAACACATGGGCTCATGAGTTGTTGATGAACTCACGTCTTTTCAATCTGTCAGTATTACTGTTAAAAGAGGCTGACACACAAAGTCCTTCACCCGTAATGAGAAGGGGGTGGAGAGGATTACCAAGGAACATGCCAGTCAACTTATTCTGTCATGCCTGACAAAAAAATACAACATCTTAGTTTCCATTTCACAATCTACCAATCTTGCAAAAATGTAAATTTCTTAATCAATACAGGTGATTACCTGTTTAATCACTGCATTTCATTGATATTTACTTTCTCAAGCGTGTTTTGGAAAGTCAAAATGATGCTTAGACAAAAAAAAGTAAGTCAGAGGATGACTATAATCGGTAGCTAATAATTTGTTCATGGTAGCTCTACAAAACAACAAAAGCTACAGAAACTATATGACCTCATGGACTCAGAATTCTAATATCTTATTTTTTCCCCTCTGTAAATGTGGGTGTAGTTAGATCAATAAAACACACTGTACTTCTCATGAATCATGACTCAAATGCATCATCCATTTCACATCGACACAAATCAGACCATTAGCTGAATGTACAAAAGAAGAAAAAACTGCATTGGTGAATCTAATTTTTATGACCAATCCAGGTTAGTCACATCCCCACAATTCATGGAACCTGACAGCTTCCTTGCAGCAATTCCCAGCAGCCATCGGGCCACCAACCTCTCATGTGCAAACATGCAACTCAATCTGATCCCTGACCATTTCACTGGAGCTTCCCATTACAAAGTATGCAAAGCATCGCGATTGTTGAATTTTCTGGAAACAAGTTTGGCCTCTTCTCTGTATTATGCAATGTTCAGTGAAAACAGTCTTAATACCATTGCAAAGTAAAGCGTAAATGGTTGAGTGTGTGACATGTTTGGTTCCAGGAAAACAAATAAAAAACAAAACAAAATGAATGGTCTTAACAAAATCAGTCAGCAAAACTTTCCACACTGACTAGTTCCCATGCTCCACAACTGCCCTTACGGGTGGATATGGGCTCTTTGAGGTGGAAAAATGGAAAAACCTGTATGGGACACACAGGTGGAATGGTGGAAATATTGAAGTTGTGGATCGCTTGGTTAGCCAGTTGAGCAAAAATGTTTTTGAACATTTTTTCTACTGGCATGCTGCAAGTGACGGGTCATAGTGAACACTTCTAAATGCAAGGGTGAGTGAGGGTGGTGTTGGCATGACAAAGATTCAGATTTTTATTTTATTTTTTTTACCCCCCATCCAAACCTGCACACTGCGCAAGGGGCCCGTTAGTACTGTTCAAGTGATAACTGTGCACCCTTTGCATGCAGCCCGACTAAAATCAGCATAGTCTGTGTGGGCATCCTACAGGTGTCCTACAGGCACCTGCACACCCTGTGCATACGGCATTTGCAAGCAGTCAGTAAGGATAAGATACACTTCTCACACATGAGCCAAAGGCACATTCATTTTTCACGATGTCCTTTGAGGTGGCTGCATTAGGCCTAAGACGAACCTGTCTTCCCCGTAAGATGCAGCCGCTCCTGTCTACGACCACACACAAAAACCCGAAGCACTCATACGTGTCACAGGTATGTGTGATTAAGGCATTAGATAGATGGTAAAAAACATTAATTAATAAAATCTTTAATCTACTTGTTGAGATTGACCTTCAAAAAAGAGTGGGAACCATTTTCTAGAGAGTTAAATTGAAGGTGTTTACTTAATGGTGAGATCTTTTTAAATACTTTAAATTTTTGGTATTTTGTGACATAGTGTACTGACTTTTACATCACTTTTAATGAAGGTTGATAGCAGGAACAATGCTAAACTGCTAAAAGATAAAGTTTGATTGGACATTCTACCTCAAGTCCCACTCCAATCATCTTTTGATCTATTGCAAAAGTGTTCCTTGAAGTTTTTTAATTACGACAATAACATTTTTAGGCAAACATTAAAAAAATGTTTGTTTTCTAGGACATAGTTTCTGCAGAGCTGCAGGAGTTCATTGGAAAGTTCCCTTCAAGTTGTGGGAGGCACTGTTGGCACATGGTATGTCCACTCGCACTCCCTGTCATCCATCTGTTTACATGTTTTGCTGCTAGCTTACAGCCCCTCACAACCTCAAACCTTTCCGCTGCTCCAAAAATGGCGAACAATATTGGAGCTATCCAGCTGTACAGTTTTGTGCCAGATTGCAGCTCAGATGACAAAAACAAAGACGTACATGTATCTAGTTGTATACAAGTGGATGCATCCGAATGGAGCGGAGTAGGTAGCTTGTGGCTCAAGGATTGTAGCACCTTTGTCACTGCTACAGGCTTTTTCCAACTGTATTTTTTCATCTGCTCCTGATTCACAATTATTTGAATATATACATACTCATCATTTTCATTGGAGTGGGTCTTTAAATTTGGTCAAAATATATATAAAAGTAGCAAGTTCTTCTCAAAACTTGCACTCACACAAAAGTCTCTAAAAGAATAAAAGCTTGAATTCTTATAAGTCTCAGTTGTCCTCTAGTTATGGAATGGGATCAATGAGCACTTATAAGATGCAATTAGATCCAGCAGTCACGGAGAACAGCAGCCGGCACAGTTTAAAGCTTTCCCCCCTGATACCTTGGAGCAACATGAAACCCCGGACAAGCTCCAGTGGCTCTCACACCATATGGCCCCAGAAAAAAAAAAGAAAAACGAAAAAAAAAAATCCTCCTGGTAACCATAAAAAGGACTGTTTTTTTGACTGTTTCATCCCACCAATTGCCCTAATGTCTGCGCTCGTTGCTGAGCTGGGGGTGGGAGCTCAGCAGAATGCGAGCGGAGATGAATCTTTGCGGAATGGCCCTTTGTTTGAAAGCAACCCCTCCGCAGCGCTGGAAACGCGAGACGCTTATCGATCATTTCAAATGGGAGATCTTTTGTGCCGCAAAAGCGACTAGGGGAAAAAAAATAAATAAAACTAAGCTCCAAAATACCAAAACGACAAATGATGTTCAGTGCACACATAGATAAGTTCCAACGTGCGTTTTCCAGGCTGTGGAAGACTGCGCTCTTTGTCCAGTTGGAACAGCAGTACATAAACAAAAACTGCGGGGGATTTTTTTTACCCCCCTCCCCGGATTAATACTGGATTAATCATAATAACAGACCCAATAACCGCCTTTGTTTCGTCTTAAACCACTCTAAACCTAAATTGAGCTCAAAAATAATAATAAAAAAATGACTTTAACAAATGGGGAGTTAAAAAACATAAAAATAAAAGAGCTACAACCCCCCCACGTAAATTGGTTCTTTTATGTATCCGCGTATAAAACCCCTCCTCTGCTCCGCCTTCCGCTGCCCTGAGTCCGGGGTTACGGCTCCAGCCAGCCCCCGCGGAAGACCCCAAAGGCAAGCGCTAATAAAAGGAAAAAAGAAAACTAAAAACCAAATTTCCTGAATCAAAAATAGATAAAACGTAAGACAAAACGAAAAAATGTAGAAGTCAGCGGTAAATTAAGGCTACAGAGCGGCGAAAAGCTACAATAGGAAGCCCTTTAAATTTTAAACAGCAGCTGGCGGCTATGCTAGCGACCAGCCTTCTCTTCGCTTCCCTTTTCTACACAGGTCGATATAAATTCCGAATTCGTCAACAAACGTAGTTTGAGAAGTTCCCCAAACTTAACAAAACACATAAATAAGAGTATGTGGCTTTAAATGCACCCCAAGCAGACGTTTTGCATACTTTCCGTGATAGCAGGAAAAACTTCCATCAATCATCTCTACTGTGTGTATGTGTGCGCGCGCGCGTTCAGCACCAGCAGGAACTCGGAAATTGTTGGTTTTTTCAGTGCTCGAAAAAGAAAAAACTGCGTTTAAAGGAAAATAAACACACACTTACCGACTTGTAAAACGTTTTCCACACAGCCGGTTTCTAATAGCCGGATACCCCGGCGAAAAGGCAGTCCGTCCCCCGTCCCCACTGCTCCGGCTGCCCCCACGGCAGCAGTTGCACCAGCGGTAGATCCTCCGCCACCGGCAGCGGCGGTCGTAGCTCCGGACCCTGTCCCCCCGGCCCCGCCGGCAGTTCCGGACGGACCCTCCTCGCCAGCGATTCGGCACTGAAACGACGAGTACATGCATATCTCCTTCTCGTTGCGGGGGAAAGACCAGTAGACGATACGGCGCTGGACGGGCTCCGGGATCCGCTCGAAGCGCTCCTCCACTCTCTCGAAGGCCCACTTTTCCGCTACTGCCTTAGCGGCGCAGTCCAGAAGGGACTCCGGGGAACGATACCGCGAGCTGGGCAGCCCGCTGCCGTGACCGGGCCCGGGTCCGGGACCTCGGGGTGCAGGGCGAAGGCAGGGTCGCTTGCTGGCCGGGGGTAAGGCTAGGACAGGATGAGGTTGCTGTTCTCTGCGTCCTTCCGCCATGGCGAGCCGTTCAACACTGACGAGACTAACGGTGTGCGGACAGCAGCAATAGCAGGAAGCCGACGACACACACACTCGCATACGGGAGTCTCTCACTACACGCACACATACGCACATACACACACCAGCATCCCCGTCAACCACACAGGATGTTAAGAAAGAAACTTCCGCTTACGCTTTCAAAATAAAACAACGTTGTATCTTACATTAAATAAAAGGAAGAAAATCGTGTCTGCACATGGAGAAAAGGCTAGTTTTTGGTAATTAAAAAGAATAATATCCATCAGCTCAGTTTTAAATTATTCAAGTAAGCTTAACGTAATGCTTTATATCAGTTTAACCTCATTGTAATGCATTTAAATCTACATGTGCACGATCACATGAATCCATATAAATTAAAAAATAGTCATAGTAGTGTGTAGCTATGCAAGTAAAGATTTTGTCATGTCAAAGTTCGAATGTAAGACAGATTTAAACTTGCATTTTGTGTCAATAACATACTGTAAAAAAGTGGAATTCACTAGACATAACATTCAAAGAAATACCTGACACAATTACAATTTAAAGAATATATAGAATATTAGACAAATGCAAACAGAGATACTAATCAGGAAAGAATCAGATTAGTAAGAAACTAAAAAGCAATTTCACGTTATTATTGTTGCTCCTTTTGTTTTGTTCTTAAGTAGAAATAACAGTTTGTAAAATAATATTTTTTTCTACTGCTCCTATTGTTCAAAGCCCAAAAGGAGGGTTGATGGTAGTGGCCATTGCTTATTCTTTTTTGTTAACTGTCACAAACAATACACATAAAAATAAATAAACAGTTTGACCAAAAAGCTTAATATACTTCCTGTAACCCCTTTATTTAAAAAAAAAAATCTTTGCATATGTCAAGTCACAAATCTATGTATGTTTTTTTTAGTATTACTCATTGTTCTAGTTAAATAGGTGTGCTTCATTCATTCAATTCATATTTTAACATGGAAGAACACAGTGAAACTAAATAAATGAAATTAATACAATTATTAAAATAAAAGCATTAGAATATATTCAAAAAATTAGAAATTATTGCATATTTTTTTATTATGAACTTATACCCAGCATATGGATTCTTTTACCCTATCACTGTGATCATTACCCATAGACTTGCCTTTATTTTGAAATTCATGGTATTCAATAGAGACAATCAATATTTTGATGTTTATCAAATTTCCTGAAAACACTCCACTGTAATTTGTTTGCAATATATATATATATATATATATATATATATATATATATATATATATCATTACCAGTCACTTTTGTTGCACCTTTTTTATTATTTATATCATTCCAATGTACAGAAAGACACATTTTCAATGTGCAGCATAGATTTAATCACTGCTTGTCTATAGGGATACTATTCAACATATACAGAAGCAATTCTTAATCTTAACTGTGTACATGTCTGGAGTAAAATGTGTATAAACATCCTTGAGCTTTATTTTAAAATGTCATTATCTCCATTTCCTGCCTCCTTACTGTTAAGTTTGCTTGGCTTTACTCAGCTTTAGCAGGCAGTGAGCAACAGTGCAGAGTGCAGACAACAAGAGGAGGAGGTCAGAGGGACCTAGGAGAGGTTGAGAATTCTCCTTCACTCCAAGCAGCACAGCAATAAACTTCTTTTGTCCACGGCGCTGTATCATGTCAGGCTCGACGGCCGACGCCGACTCTCCTGTTTTCAGACATCCTCTTCACATAAGCATGTCTGTCAGCCTCTGAAAGCAAGATAATGACACATAGATCAAACAAAAGGAAAATAATGGGTGAGAGAAAAAAAATCAAACTGATTAGATACTCACCGTCCCGTCTTCAGCTTTTCCTGTCATCTGTGAAAATGCATGAGTGGATCATTAGCTCGTATTATTAACCAATAAAAACACATCTTGAAAAACCATCAAGGCTCCTCAAAACACATTTTACCCTGGATGGGTAAACAGTCCCAACTTCTAATGAATAACAAAGCTATTGTTTTACTAATTAAATTCTCACCATTATGCGTGCTATAAATATCAATTACCTCCGGTCAGCAAATACACATTCACTTGAAAGGTTCCAGTATGCCTTTCTGAGTCTGTTTCCCACAGCAGGACAGAGACTTTAACTCCCCACAATACCTAGACTGCAGTTTATATGCTGAAGGGAGCCTGCTGCTTATTTACCTGAGGCTATACCTTCATGTTTGATTATCTTAATGTAATTAAGGATGTCTGCAGAACAAAGTTCCAAAAAGAATATAAACCATTAGGGGAAAAACAACTCCAGACATTTTTTTTTTGGGATTGTATACATTTCAGCATGTTTTTTCTGCTACAAAATGTTAAAAAAGGGAATTTGTCTTATTCAAATATCTGAAAATAAGTTGTTTAAGTCTGAAAATAAAATTCACTTGGCTTATCTTTAAAGAAAACTGAAGGAGCAATCAGACAAATCAGGGTGGATATTAACTCTTTTGTTGAAAAATCAAAAATGCAACTTTTAACTAATTCTTTAAAACATTTACCTGGTTAGTGCAACACCTTTTGAAGGCCAGGAAAGAAGATTCTTGGTTCAGTATCAGCTCCTGTCCGCACTTTTTTTTAGGACAGCTGGGTTCTTTTGAGTTTCAAACAGAACCTGTCAGAATCTCTTAATAATCAAGGACTTATTTTAAAACCAAATCTATGCTAAAAAACAAAACAAAAAGGAACACGTAAACAACTTAATGCTACTCCAAGTCAATCCCATTTCTGTGTAATCAAACTGTCTAATTAGGAACCAACACTGACTGACAGTCAGTTTTATATGTTTTTATGCAAATGGAATAGACAACAGGTAGAAATAATATTAACAAGACATCTATAATAAAGGAGTGGTCTTGTAAGTGGTGCAGAAAACGTCTTCAACCTTATGTTTTCTGACTGATGTTTGGCTGACTTTTGAATGCAGACAGTGATGTTACTCCAGTGATACCATGAAACTATGTTTACAACCCACACAAGTGGCCTAGGTAGCCCAACTCATCAATGCAAGTTGTAGCAAAAAAAGCTTGCTGGGTCTGTCAGCGTAGCGTCCAGAGCATGGCGGCCCCACCAGGAGACAGGCCAGGAAAGGAGATGTGGAGTAGGCCGTAGGAGGACATCAGAACCACTACCTCCTCCTTTGCGCAAGGAGAAACAGGAGGACAATTGCCAAAGTCCAGCATAATGACCTCCAGCAGGCCACAAAGGTGCACAAGTCTCCTCAAACTGATAGAAACAGACTCCATGAGGGTGGTATGAGGGCTCGGCATCTACAAGTGAGAGTCGTGTTTACAGCCCAACGCCGTGCAAGACGTTTGGCATTTGCTAGCGAACACCAAGATAGGCAAATTTGCTACTGGAATTTCTTTGGAGGGCCGCACAGCTCTCCATGTGCTCACCAGAGCTAGATTGACAGCTGTTAGGTACAGAGATGACATTAAAGACCATATGCTGGTGCGATTGACCTGGATTCCTCCTAATTCAAGATGATGCTAGACATCATATGACTGGAGAGTGTCAGCAGTTTCTGCTAGATGAAGGTCTTTTGATGTAATGGACTGGGCCCCCTTTTCTCCAGACCTGAATCCAATTGATCACATCTGGGGCATCGCGTCTCGGTCCATCCACCAACAAAATAATGCACCACCAACACCATAATGCACCACAGACTGTCCAGGAGTTGCTGGATGGTTTGGTCCAGGTTTGGGAGGAGATCCTCCTGGAAACCATCCGCCGCCTCATCAGAAGCATACCAAGGCATTGCAGGGAAGTTATATGGGCGAGGCCACACCCACTACTGAGCCTCATTACAGATGGATTAGAGGTACTTGGAATATCTCAAACTAAGCTTACAATTATTACTTTTACATAAATCTCTCATAATAGATATTTGAGCAATCTTGACTCCTATTCATTCTGAACAATATTGCAATTTTTTTATTTGTTCTCCATTACCCTTGCAGTTTGGCTCTCTCATTCACGCAATAATTGACAATCACTGGGGCCATGAAGATGTTTCATCATCTCGACACAAAGCCAATCCAGACATAATGGTTCATAAAATGTCTAATGAATAGATGCCATGGCTAAAGTGAAGCTCTGAAGTTGACTCTGGATAGCTGCATTAGCTGAGGCAATGTTCAGATCTGAGCATTCTCTGTGCATTTTTTTCTTTCTTCTAAAGACAGCTTTTTTTTTTTTTTTTTTTTTTTTNNATTGTACAATAGGCCAAAGTCAATGGAGGATGCAAGCTGTTACCATGGAAATGATTATGATGGATTTGTGGTTAGACAGAGCAGGTAATTGGAAAAAGATTGATGGGTGACAGGGTGAAAGAGAGTTAGAAATGGACAGATAGAAAGAGGGATAAATTACCAATGCAGCAGAGGGAGGAGATAAAAGTCCTTTTTACGCACCAGCTTCTTTGATTTACAATTACCTAATGATGCATCTTCTTTCATCAAGTCGATAAGCAATCATTCTGTCTTGCCTTTGCAGTCTTTCCTTCTCTCTTCCATTTCCAAGTATTAGCCTCACTTTTCACCATCTCCCCCCTTTTTATGACCATTTTGTACCATCTCCCCTCTAATTCTGAAGAGGAAAATTCCTCTCATTATGACTTGAGTTCAGGGAAGTGCTGTAGATGGTTAAATATACAAGTGCAAAACTTCCACACAGATGGAGAGAATGGAGACGTGTTGTGTTTCTGATGACGAATATTTTGTGGGGTCGCTCCGAGGATGCAGAGGCTACAAAATGAGCAGAAATAGGATTAGAAATGAAAGGTGAGAAGGAAAGGTCCAAATGTCAAAACTTGTCAGAAAGTTCATACTGACCCATGAAAACATGTTTATGATGTTCTGAGGTGACTCAAAACAGCAGGATAGCTCCAAAATTGGTGGCCATTTTTGTTGCACAGGTCATCCCAGTTTGGCGTTGTCAGAGGCTGTAAGCTAGTGGGAGAGCGTGTAAATTGAGGGGTGACGGGAAGTGGGGATGGGCTTGCTTCTGGTGAATTTTTATGATGACCTAAAAAA
>NC_050528.1:21475009-21505635 GCF_002922805.2 Oryzias melastigma
TGGGACTTAAAGAAAGTTATGACTATTTTTGTTCAGTACAAGTTTTTCCACATTATTATATCTTTATGGTGCACTCGCCCCAGACACAATTCATGCAGCAGGGGTGTCAAGTTTCAGTGTTAAGTCAGTGTACAGATACAATCTGAGGTCTTGCAGTGCGATTTCGTGTCGGGTAGGGCATGGCTATCAGGCATTCAGGGACTCAACATTAGGCATGGGACGTTTTCAATGACTCGATCAATGAGTAAAATTAAAAATTCAAGATGGCCGCTCGATGTGCGGATTTTTGTCCTGAACTTCCATCTATTTTGCTAACCCTCTGGGTTGCCAGAGACTGTTCCAGTAATTGTTGTACGAAGGCGGGATATATATATCCTCTAGTTTTTTTCTTCCTTTTTTTACTCTCTTGGGTTAATGCTCAAACTGGGCCATGGTATTAACATTTAAAACAGCTGTAACCCAGGAACAGCTCCCACTGAAAGAGGGGACTCTGAATGATCTAGTGAACCCAGACATGGCAACGTGCTTTCCAGCGCTCTCCATAACAAATAACCAAGCTACTCGCTCGACACCATCCATATTTTGGCAATATGAAGTCCAGAAAACGTAGGCGGTTGCTTCGCGGTTGGGGCGTCAAGGTGTTGAAATTTGACACGCGTCAAAAGACAAGTGGTACACGTGAATTTGACTTGCGAATCACATCCGGTGTGAATGAATCATTAGATCCTCCAAATACAGATTTTTATAACAAAACACCTGCAAAAAATTTGAATTTCACACAAATGAAAGCAGTAGTGAAGAACCAGAACTTTCCTCACTGCAGAAATGGAAGTGGAAAAAACAAGGTAAAGTGTGATATTTCAGCTTTGAAATCTGAAGCAAACGGGAAACAGAAGTTATCATATTTCCAGACTCAAAGGAAAATGATCCTGCTGACATGTAAGGAGCAGCAGCTCCATCTTTGGCTGCTTGCAAAAATATTTTACCCTTTTACATGTGACATGATACTCTGCCGGTATGTGTCATTCACATGCAGGGAAAACAAACACAGAAAGGTTGTTGAATTGCAGTTAAAAAAAACACACTGACACCATTAGCGGGTAGGTGGATCACCTAAAAAAGGAAAGCATCCTTCTACACAGATGAAAGAATACATGTTCCTTTTACAGAATAAATTGAAAGAATTCTCCAGAACGGAAAAAAAGAAACTAGAAATGACTTTACATTTATCTGCCACCTGCACATCACAAAGGAAATCCATCTATTTTTGACACAACAGTCCCATCATAAAAGATTAAGAATTCAGCTCATTGATCCATCTGAGGGTGCTGAACTTTCTAACCTGATGACCCACAACAGATCGGGGTGGGTAAAAGCTCATGAATGCAAACCCAAATTTCTTAAAGGCTTAAAAGTAAGACTTTGCGGCTCCTTCTAGGTTTTGATCAGTAGAAATTGAGCCTAAATGGCTCTTTTACTGTTATACGTTGCCAACCCCTGCTCCAGACCGTAACAACTATAAGGGGAGAGGAATTTGGTTTTAGCACTTCAAGTACTTTAATATCCGTAAAGAACAGCTAAAGCAAGGGAGCAGGGAGGATGGCGACAAAAACAGCACTGCAGCAACAGATCTTGCAGGAAGTCCCAGAAGAAGAACACCAGTACCTGAGCAGGAGGAGGAGGAAAGGGGCGGGCTTACGTGGTACAGGTCCGTAACAAGGTCCACAACCACAATCATCTCCATAAGAAGAACAAATTCAGTTTTTATCAGTATTTTTAGGTAGATTAGTAACTAGCATTTATATAGCATATGCTAGCTTTATGGGCTAAGCTTCCACCTTTTGCTGCAATTTTCAAATAATTTGACATTGAGCTGTTAAGTTAGCTTTGTGCTAGCTCATTGGCATCAACTGAGGTTAAACAGGCGTATTTGGCATTTAGCTAATATTTTAGTTTTATATATATATATATATATATATATATATATAATTTGGCTTCCATCTACTGAGGATTTTTAGGCCAATTGTGAAATTAGCTAATATTTTAGCAACATGCTAGTTTTTAGCTAATTTGACTTCTAATGAAGTTTCTGAGCTAATTTGAAGTTGAGTGATAATTTTACCAACATGTTAGCTTTTTTGACTAATAAAATGGGCTAATTTGGAGTTTAGCTCATATTTAAGCAATAATCTAATTTATGTGGCTAAGATGGCATCTACTGGGTTTTTGTAAGCTAATTTGGGGTTTAGATAATATGTTATCATCAAACTAAATGTTTTGGCAAAACTGGCATGCATTAGGGATTTTTAATAAGCAAATTTCCTACGAATTTTGAATAACTTTTGAATAGCTTTTGCATTTTCTGCAAATCCCTTCAGCATCTTCAGTAAACAGCTTTGGCCTCTTCAGCAACCACATTCACCAAAAAGCATTCACACTTTTGTAGTTTCTTATTGAAGTCTAGTTACTAGTTTCATATAAAAGATCACCTCATGATCTTTTTTCAAAGCGTTCCCTGTGGTCTTTTAACAATAACTGTGTAGTTTTTAATCAAAATTAAGAAAAAGAAAGAGACATGTTTTATGGGATAGTTTCTGCAAAAGTGACAGTAGTTCATTAGAAATGTGTCTGTTAGGGGTAGGTTGAGCCATTTGCGCTGAGTAAGCGCACCCCCACTTCCCATCACCGATCTTTTTATACACTCTACAGCCCCTCACACCTTCACCAGTGCAACTACAATCGTGAGCAATATCGGAGCTGTCCAGCCATACCTGTATCACATTAAGATATATAAAAAAATATGTTAGTTTGCAAAAGAGAACAATTTTCTCCTCAAATTAAAATGCAAGCCTCTTTTTAGCATGTTATCAAGCAAAATGTGGGAATTTTTGCTTTCTCACACTGCAAATCATCTTCTGAAGAGACGAGGGGAGTAGAAATGGATCCACTGATGAGATAAAAAAAAACAACTCTCATTCAGAGTGGAGGCATTTCACAGACAGTGAATGGTGTGGCCTTGACACTGACACACACTCCTTTTGTTTCCCCTTGGCTTGCTTACCAGGAGCCTGACAGTTCAGGGACATGCTTTCCTTACAGCAAACACTACAGTGGACAAAAGAGCCAAAACATCCCCCTCTTTTGTCCATCTGTTCTTTTTTCTGTTACTCCCTCCACTGACGACTGTAATCATTTCAATTTATTTTCCAGAGCAGTTTTGTCCTTCTCCTCTGCTTCGATGCACACAGATATAAAGGTTGTGAATTAAGAGGAAGGAGCCAGATTGTACGCTGTGAAAAAGTCCTTAGCCACACCTCAATTCTTCATATTTTACGTCTGAAGAACCAGATGCTTGAAAGTGGCCTTCAAAATATCTTCTTTGTGTCTTTTGAAGAACTTTTTGCAACTTTCTGTGCTCTTTCGTTGCTTTTTCAGTCAAATTTCTTCCAACCCCAACAGTTCAGGTATCAGCTTTTGTTTAGCAGCAATGAATGTTTAATATTTGTGTAGAAAACATGTTTTTTAGGAGGTTGAAATCTTTGCAACGGGCTGCACGGTGGCGCAGTGGTTAGCGCTCTTGCCTCACAGCGAGAAGGCCCCGGTTCGACTCCCGGCTGGGACCTTTCTGTCTGGAGTTTGCATGTTCTCCCCGTGCATGCGTGGGTTTTCACCGGGGACTCCGGCTTCCTCCCACCGTCCAAAAACATGCTTCATAGGTTAATTGGTGACTCTAAATTGCCCCTAGGTGTGAATGTGAGAGTGGATGGGTGTGTGATTGAGGCCCTGCGACAGACTGGCGACCTGTCCAGGGTGTACCCCGCCTTCGCCCATCAGTAGCCGGGATAGGCTCCGGCACCCCGCGACCCCGAAAGGGACAGAGCGGTCAGGAAAATGGATGGATGGATGAAATCTTTGCACTTTGCAACCATATCCAGTGCCGGACTTTGCAGTTTGGGGGCCCTCTTTAGGGGCCCCTTTAGGGGGCCTTTGTATTTATCTTTTTTATTTATTCCACATCTAATAGGAACAAATGAGGATCTTCTGTCTTTTCTTTATTTATCAGGTTCTACTGAAGGCAAAAGAAACAAAAATACTTTGATTATGAAACAAAACAGTTCTCTATGTAGTGGAGTCAATAAAAAATGAAAAAAAAAATTCTCAAAATTGTCATTTTTTGCCTCCTCTCTTTTTCTGTCCCTTTTCTTTTCTTGAATTCCTTTATCTTCAATTTGAGTTCATTTGATTTTTTTTTTTTCCATTTTCTCTTTCTGCCTTCACTTTTGGAAGAGTGGCAACACATTTCTGGCTTTCTTTTTGCCTTTTTTACACCCACACAATAGCTATGCTTCATCATGCTTCTTTTTTTCATTTCCTCTAAGAGTCGCTTTCTGTTCACTAACTTTCTCTTTTCAGAATAGTCCATTGCTACACTGGGATGAGGAAGGACAAAACACTTTCCCATGACCAGTCGTGCCTCTTAAGTGATTTGCTTTTTTTGGTGAAAGAATTAAATAATAATGTGCTTAAATACTTTAGAAACATTCTAAAACCTCGTTTCCACTGAGAATTTCAGTCTGGTACAGTCCGGTTTGATCCGGTATTTTGAGCGTATCCATTGTAAAACTGACCCATTAAACAGTTCCGACCCATACCTCTTGAGGGCCCCCATCTGTTGTAGATCCATAGAAAAATAGAATGAGATGGTTGAGGCGGAGCCGCTGTCGCCACCAGTTGATTGTCAGAAAGTGATAATGACATCAGCAACCACCACTAAAGCGATAAGCTAGCAATTCTGTTTTCCTCTTTAAGGTGGTATTCTTCTTAGCCACCCGCAATCTTCTTCAAACAAAATTAAATTACTGTCATACACATACCAAAACTAAAGTTACTGGATGACCTCTATTGTTGATGCTTTTCTACTTGTCGTACTACAATGACTCAATGAAATGCTAGCGGTCTTTAACACGCATGCGCCGTGAAAACAAACAGCTCAGTGGAGGCAAGGCTCAACTGAATGAAAACTCTTGCCAGAATTAACTGGACCGTACAGTACCACTCCTTACCGGACCGGACCGCTCAGTGGAAACAAGGCTTAAATATCCAGCTTGGGGCCCAGGCTATTGCTTACCTGTGCCGAATGGTAAGTCTGAAAGGCACAAGCAAGCATCAGGGGTACATAATGAGCATATCCAGAACATTCCAAGACGACTTTAAGTCAATGTTGAGGCTGCGTGTAAAAGCCCTCGACAAAGTGTGTTCAAGCAATCACTTTGAATGAAAAGTCTATGAAAACACATGTAAATGTGGGTTTCAGGCTTCTGCTTTTAAAACTCTCGCGTTCATACATAGCTACGCATATTATGAGACCATTTTGGGGCTCTACATATAAAACGTGCAAGTCCATTCCCTGGACTTCAAAGAAGATCCACAAATCCTGTCCAGATGCTGACATCATCTCAACTTTGGTTCTTTTATTGCACAGATGCAGAAACGTCCAGATCCTCCCAGATTATCTAACTTCTCCACCCTGACGATGATTCTATTCGTGCTTAAGTGGAAATAATTTCAGCTGTAACTATTAATGGTCTCATCATTTCATTTACTACGCAGGATTTATGAGTACAGCTCAGATTTGAATGGGGATCTCTTTACCATTAAAAAATAGTGAAGTGCACTGATCTCCGTGATTTACAAGCCCCAATCCACCCATGAAGCCCACATTTCAATCTAGCTGTACTTTTGAAAAAAACTCAGACACACAAATCTATTGGGAAGTCATTAGCGTCTCAAGTGAGGCTGTTCCACTTTCCAAAACTGAGGAGGGTGACCCCTGTTCTCTGAAATGCTCATCTCAGCTGTTTCACGGTAAGACAGATGTTATTGTAGGTCTTCAAGAAACAAAATCAACAGAACACAATTATCTGCTTAAACCCAAACTGAAATTGAAACATGAATTCCATTACTGTGAACGCAGTTGATAAACCCTGACTGACCGATAAATTTATCTCTTACTCCTTTGTCTTGCCTGAGTGTCTTATAGTTCAGTCCACCTTATACATGACATAAGTTAGAAAATAGACTCTTCATTGACGATTTGCCTTATAAACCGATGCGCCTGATTGTGTGGAAAATACATTCCTCATGGATTGATCAAAATGTTAATTTTGTTAATCTGGGAGTCTTACACTTTTGGTGATCAAACTGGGCCGCAATTAAACTATAAACAGACAGAGTTTGCCATTTGGTTTCTGAAACCTTCTGAAGTTCAGATCTTAAGAATAACAGATATTTTGACATTTACAACTCCATAAAAATCCCATAAAAACCTACATTTTAGCATTGTTTTATGCTTAAAGTCCCCCGTGGGATTATTTTTGATTTAAAACAAAAAAACTTTCTCAGTAGTCTTTTAGTGATGATTGTGAAGTCTTTAACCAATATTCTACAACCTAAAGCCATTCTTCATGTTGATCTGAAGCATCTGTTTCCAGAATCTCCTCTGAGGGGGCTTGGCTTTTGGAACGTGACTGAGCAGCTCCGTTCCTGACCCCCCTGTCTGATTATGATAGCTCTGTGTCTCGCTAGTGTAAATCTTGACTGCCGCTACATAAAAATGTCAAGCAATATCTTTAATGTCCAGCTGTATCTTTTTAAGCCGGAATCTCAGCTCGGACGAGGAAGTGAAGAGCTTTGTGGACTGAACTTCTTTCTCCTTCCAGTTCACCAAAGACTCTTTAGCTAATTATCTAATGTTTATTTACGTTGCTGTGACCAACACGTTGAATCCATTGGTTTCTTAGAGCAGAGTTCTTGGGAAAATAATGAAAGCTAACATCAAAATGCTCTTTCATTGATTTACAATCCTTTACAACGGCAGTCAAATGAGCCGCCGTTCACATTTTCGAAATACTCGGAAATGCAATAACAAAATGTTTTTAATTATATTTGTTGTCGATCATAAGAAAAATGCCACACTTACATGTTAAAAACTCAAAAAACATGATTTTTTATCGGACGGGGACTTTAAATGTAGTTATTTAGAGTTCCTTAGATCATGTATTTGGGGTTAAAGGCTCCATTCATCCACCGTCTAAACTCCTGTTTGTCTCTTTTGGGGTCACAGGGCTGCTGGCGCCCAACCCGGGCACTCGTGGGCGAAAGTATGGTACACCCTGGACAGGTTGGGAGTCTGTTGCAGGGCCAGGTTAAATGCAGAAATATTTTTAGCATTTAGTGTTCACAATGAACTCTTGCTACCCGATACTAGCGCATGTGCTCACAGTTGGAAGAGAAATGGTGTGAAATGTGGTGCAAATCTTGCTCCAAGTTTTTTCTCTTACAACTGAGCTTCATTATATTGGACTGGGTTCAAACTTTAATTATAAATTTATCCTCCATGATCCATGTTTAAAGGCCTCGTGCAGTGGCTATAAATTTTTTTTAATTTAGAAAGTTAATGGAACTTGGAAAACGAATCCGATAAAAATATTCACTTAAAAGGATCCAGCGCGATTTTATTGATCATTTTAGGGTCGTGCACAGCTTTAAATTTGGGCGATAGGTGGTGATGGGCGGGGGCTGCGCGTGACGTCACTTCAGGATCCCAGAGTGTAAACAACAATGGCGGACGGTTTGAGAAGCGACGTAGACCACGATTTAGTGGATATTTCTGTGGATGAAGGTGATGACCCGTCGTCAAACACGGAAATTTTAACGACACAGGGTTTGGAGGGTGTACAGCCCTACCAGTTTGAACCGGAGGTTTCCTCATCTGAGGATACAGGGGCTTCGGATGACAATGGTGAAAGCTCATACAACGATGGCGGGGAGCAAGCGGAAGGCCAAAGGAGGCTTCAGGATTTGTCAGGGTTTGTATTTTACACACTGCCCGTTGCTACTGCCGATTGGATGGTTTAGTGAGGTCCTCGGATCGGCCCCGCCGGGGTCGGCCACGGCCCAGGGGGAGCACAGAGAAGAAGATCAAACTTGACTATCTAGAGGAATTAAAAGTCATAACAAGGTTTCCGTAGGTGAACCTGCGGAAGGATCATTACCTGAAAAGGAAAGGCGCTGCCACGGAGCGTCCTTTGTTGTCCTCCTCCAGGGACGAGGCGGACGCCCCCCCGCCCATGTCCGCCGCCCACCGAGGCGGCTGATGCTGCGGCGACGGGTGGGCTCGCTCCCCCGCCGCCCTCTCGGCCTCCCTTGCCCGCGCGCAACCAACCCCCGCGCGGGTCCTCTTTCCAGACGCCCCGCGCGGAGGCCACCCCTCACGGCCTCGGGAGGGAGTAAAAACCCTTCGTGCGGGCTCGGCTGCCGGCGCCGGACAACCGTCCGGCGAACCCACAGCACCCCCCGTGCCCGGCCCGGGGCCTCGGAACCGCAAACCCCCCCTCAGCGCGGCGCAGCGGCCTCACCCTGGCAGTCCGGCGCGCGCGCCCGCCAGGTGCCCGTTCACCCCCTGCGTTCCTCCTCCGGAGGGCCGGGGAGGGCTCAAAGCCTCCCCCTGACCGGAGAGCGCCCCTCTCCTTTATTGAAACGGTAAATTCATGAAGGGAGAACCCCTTCTTCGGCACATTACTGCACCCAAATACCATACACCTATTCACCATTATCCCGTTCGAATCCCCAAATGCACGGCAGTCCAAATTCTATTATGCTAAGTGATTCCATGCCCAGAAAGTCATCACAACACTATGACTTACTTATCGGTTGGCTGCCCAAAATCTGAGCGATCGCGCTATCTTTGAACCCTTGAAGAGAGTGTATGGGGCCGCGGGTGACAAAATAATTATCATTTGTCATTATCATCATTTGTGACATAAATACTAATGTTTTACTGCAGTTTAAGAAAAATCACGATTTTGACCGCACGAGGCCTGGTTGATATTCCTGTAAATTAAAAAAGACATCATCCATACATCACTACCACATCCGATTCCATGATTTCCTTGAAAGCGCGTTCAATGGTTGCATGTTTTGTTCGAAAATGCACCTACGTAGCGACGCGTGAAGACGAGAGTTTTGAACGTGAAAGTCCAAAATGTGTTTTTACGTGCATTTACTTGTCATTGGAAGTGGCCACTTTCAACCTTTTCAAGCCCGGCGTGAACTTGGCGAAAAAGCTGACAATGAGCCACAGAACACACAGAAACATGGATCATTCGAACATCACCGTTAATTGATAATATCTTTGTTTGGACCCTTTGAAAACACGTCGATTCAATGCAGCCTTTGCACGCTTCATTTGTTGATTCCAAAACATTTCTCCCAGTCACACTTTGTGGTTTCGTTCTTTCATCCGTTTGTTGCAGTCGCTTGGCACTGAGATGTGTGCATGCAGAGTTTATGTTGCCAAAAATTGGTTCCACGAAAATCCAAACCATCACTTCAAGTCAAGAACAATTTGGAAATCAGATCATTCCTCACAGCCAAAGCTAATCGGATTTTCTTGACTTTATGCAAATGCGGCCTCATCAGAGGAGCACGTTTTGCCAGAGGAGGTGATGATAAAGTTTGAGGTGTTAGGAGGCAATGGACTGGCCAGACAATGTGTGTGTTGGTGGGGGAGGAAAGTGTGCAATTGTCTATACTATGGCGAAAGCACAGAAAATCACTTCCTCTCCCAATTGGACTAAAGACTGAACATCATGGGGGCTGCAACACACACACATGCACAAGCTGCATGCGCACACACCTTCAGCTGATGAGATGGTTTTTCTGAAGGGCTCCTCCTCCAGCAGAGGTGGCACAAGCCTTTTAGCAGCTACTTATGACCCTCCATCCCCTTTAATACACACTCACACACAGGCTCCAGGCAACAGACCCTCTCCTTCCCTCTTTATTCAGAGCTTGATTTCTTTTCATCAATTCTGTCTCTTCTCTTTCTCATCTCCACCTTCACCCAGCTGGAGACTCTTTTGTGTCAAATCCCTTCTTTCCTCCCTGCCTCTACCTCTCCCTTTTCCCCACATCTTTGTCCTCTCTCCATTATTCTCCCTCCTCACCCCCCCTTTTTTTTTCTCATCCTCCTGCTCAACCACTGACCGTCTTCCTCTCCCCCTCTACTTTGCCTCCTTTCCTCAATGTCTTCACTCTCCTTAAGTCCCAGCCTCTGCTCTTTTAACAGCTCTCCCCTCTGCTTGCTCTCTTCGTCGACCTCTCACCCTCCAGTTGCTCTTCATCGTCCTCTCTGCCCATCTTTTCTTTTGCAGACCTTGTTTTTTTTCTCCTTTCACTCTCTGGGTGGCAGATATGTGTGGAGGTTCAGTCTCCAGTGGGAAAATCGCTGGGAGAGGACGATTGAAAATCAGAGTGTGGGGCACAGTACTAAAAAAAGGGATAGTTTGAGAAACTGTTTAGGGCAGTGGTCCACAACCTTTTTACAGACTAGGAAGCGGCGTGAACGAGGCTTAAGTGGACGTCTGATTTTGGTTTTACTTCCATTCATTTTTAAATTTGAAAAATCTTGCAGTTGGTTTAAACTGTATTGTACAGGGTGTGTTTTTTTTTTCTCCAGGATCAACTGTCCCACGTACGGGTAACGGTCCACAGCCCTGGGGTTGGGGACCACTGATTAAAGACCCATTCTAATGAAATGTATAGCTACAGTAATGTTGGATTGGGGTTGTGAGGGGCTGTAAGCTAGCGGGAAATAGTGAGAACAGTGAAGATGGGAAATGATGGAAGGATTACTCTTTGCCAATAGTCCCGCCCACAACTCAAACGCAAATTTCTAATGAACTACTACGACACAGGTTTTCTGAATTTGCCTGAAAATGGGACAATCATAAATTAAAAAACACTAATAATCTTTTGAAAATAGTTTAAAAGATGATCAGAGTGAGACTTTAAGGGTATATATTTACCTTGTTTTCCATACATTCGTATTGCTACTGGAAAACAATCTCCAAGTGACAACAATTTTAAAAAATGTACATCGTGTCTTCATCCACATAAAGAACAAACAAGAAAGTCAGCTGAAGTCCATTTGGAAGCCATGTTTCAGGATCCATGTGGGCCCCAGACTGGGCACCAACTAAAAGCCCATTTCTGGACCTCATTTACCCCCTATAGGCTCCAACATGTTCACTGAGAAAATGCCAATGTGGAAATGTGGAAACTCAAAGGAAAGTTGAAAACTGGAAACATAAAAAAAAAAAAATCTAAGATTATGTATTCCTACCAGACTGGGATGTCTTTATAGAATCATAAACAAGAAAACATTTTCTCCAATTTGTGTTCATATACCAAGCAGTGAAGACTAGAGTGATGTGATCCCTGCCAATAGGTTAATACAATCACTGAGGAAGGCGAGAGTGTTTGATGCAGATCAGATCCCTCTGTTGGAGCCTTCTCAAAACACACCAGTTGGGCTGAGGCGTGCTGACAGCACCACAGGGGGCTGATTGCTTGCCGTCCTTGGCTCCACTCATGAAACTCATTGTACCGTCACTGGCAGCCATGGCTAACATGTAGGCCGATACAGTAAAGGGGAGGTGTTTACTCCAGCAAATGGCCAGGAGATCCTTCACGGCTCTCGCTCACAGCACCACCGTCCCACTCTTGAGGTTTACTCAGTATTCCATCAGCTTCCTTTGCACTACAGCTTTAGTCCATCATACCAGTCTGTGCATTCTCATTAGCAGCTGACTAATGGATCTAACACAGCTTCACGTTAATCTCTCCTCAAATATGGAAATTCTACTGTATGATGATACGCTTGGCCTTTCCTATTTGTCTTTTTGTCTCTAGCGCAACAAAAGTGCCACAGAATGTAGCCACTCGTTGATTGGCAGTGCTCATTTAAGCACCAATATAGCGCTAAGCTAGCAATTCCATTTTCCTCTTTACGGCAGTATTCATCTTAGCTGCTCGCAATTTTCTTTCAAACAACATTAAATTCCTGTCATACACAAAGTACCAGAAGTAAAACAAGCTTTTGGATGATCTCCATTGTTGTTGCTTTTCCAGTTGTCACATTACAGTGATGTAATGACATGCTAGCAGTCTACACCACACCAAGTTTTCTTCAATGACACAAACAACTCCCTGCATTGATTCAGGAAGCAGACAATTTTTAACTTAATTTTCGCAAAAGCCTATCATAGAGTAGCCAGTCTTGCCGATCACTGTTTCCGTTTGTTACTATTTCAGTGACAAACTTCTTTCATGTCATGGTGCTTCTTCCTCTCTGACCTCACACAGTTGAGGCAGATGGCTCCCTTTGCTGAGTCTGGATCTGCTGGTTAAGTTTAATTAACCTTCTTGGTTGTTTTCCAGCTTTTTTCTGCCCTACATGCATCCAATTAGCTGGATTGAACGTTTCCATATTGTGACTGACTGAACATACTTAATCTGGCAGGAATATCTGGAAAAACACGTGTAAAACCAAGCCTGAACTAACCTTTGATGTTGGAAGCTTTGAGAAAAACGAACTGGCAAAACTTTTATTTTATGTTGGAAACAGAGGATGAGGTAGAACAAGACTTTTTAAAAAAAAACTTGGATCTTCACCTAAACATGAAATGAAGGAAGAACAGCAGCTGAAAAGGACAAGACTTCATCCTGTAGTTGCTACATTTTTTCCCGTAGTGTATCGGCAGGTTCATACAGTCACTTGCTGCTGGGATATATACAAACTTCCCAATACCAAAGACAAACTGTTAACAAAATCATATTTTCTGAGCTCTGCATACTTCTCTAAACTTTTCCTTTAAACAAAACAAAACATGCTTCGTCCAACTGAGAAACTCACATTCAAAGCTGCAGAAATTGATGTAGTGCTGCACATGTCTGCATTTCTGTCTCCATCCAGCTCTTCATTTATATCCTTTATGGGCTTGTTGGGCTCAACCACTGACGGTATGAAGCCTCTTTTCCAATGAGCAGAACCATCTAGTATGGTATTTTGAGCATTTCCATTGTAATATTCACCCATTGTGCTATCCAAGACATGTTTACCTTAAAAGTGGGGTCATCTGGACCCCACAAGAAAGCACATTGACTTTTTTTTTTAAGGATTTTTTATCTTCACTGATGTCCATTGCAGACATAAAGTCCTTTCCACCTTTGACATGGGAGGGATCACACATCACTATAAAGGTGGGGTCATCTGGACCCCTTCAGAAAGTACAGGGGTTAAGCTGGACTGAACCATACCATTTTTGGGCCTTCTTTAGGCCTGTTAGAAAGTGATATTTCTCATTACAAATGTACCATGATTTATTTTTTTTATCATGTTAATTACACACCTAGAAGGGCATTATCACACCCACCCACACTCATTGTTTTTGAAAACTAAATAACATATAGATGATTATCGGAACCCCTGCCTTAGCCGATGGCGCTGCCTTGGCTCTCAAAACATACCGCTTCTACAGAGTGTGAAAGGCAGCTGTGTGTGGAGACAAAAACTGCTGCTCATCCCTCCTTGACCTCGGCATTCCTGCAATCTCCCTCCCCTCCCAAGCATAGTCTGGATGTGCAGGAAGCAGCCAAAGGACTATTGTACAAATGTATTGTGCTTCTGTGTTATAGTGTATTTTTTTGCTTGTATCTAAACATTGTACGCAGTGTTGAGATATGACCTTTTTTTGCCACCCATGCACCCCCCCTTGTACTCCCATGCTAATGAAGGGTGCCGCTCAGTGGACGCTTCCGGAGTGAACCTTGAACTGTCTGTGTACCTCTCTCTGTTTGTCTTGTTGTTGGTTGTACTGAAAAGCAATGAATTTCCCCGCGTGGGATATATTGATTGATATTGATTGATTGATTAGAACTTTAATCCTGTTATATTTTTAAGTTTGAATCGTTTTTTTCACAAGAAACAGACTATTTTACTGTTTTACTTTTATTTTTATCTTTTACTGTGCTACATTATCACAAATTTAAATGAAAATACATATAAATAAGACTTTTTACAGAAATTAGAGGGTTAAAAATATTTGCAAAAAAATAAATAATCGTGCAACAACAGCACTACTATTACTGTTTTGTATCCCTCTGTAATACTCAGAACCCATGAAATAGACCTCATCCCCCAAAAGCTTGGTGATTTAAGAAAAACATCTTTGAAGTCTGGGAGGAGGCTGGAGCATCTGGACAAAGCCCATCCATCCACAGAGATAACTCACAGCAAACTCCAAAAGAACCCAGCTGGGATTTGAACCAGAAACCTTCTAGTTTGACGACAATATTGGCAATCACACAACAATGCAGTCTGCCACCGTGTTATGTAATCAAATAAGAGAGACAGAAGGAGCAATTGAAATGTGACTGTGGGCTATTATTTTTTGTAGGTTGTAATGAATAGGGATTGTGATGCGGGTGTAACAAGTCAACATCGGTCACTGGAGACTCGCAAAAGTTAAAGTCTCACTCTGATCATCTTTTGATCTCGTTTAAAAGCATTACCAGTGGTCTTTTAATTATAATTAACCAGAATTATAAATACCAGTGGTGTTTTCGAGGACATAGTTTCTGCAGAGCGGCAGAAGTTTAATAGAAACTTGCCTCTGAGTTGTAGGCAGGACTGTTGCCGCGGAGTAAGCCTGCCACACTTCCCGTCATCCGTCTGTTAGCACTCTGTCTCACTAACTTATAGCCCTTCACACCCTCAGAGCAACAAAAATGGTCATTAATATTGAAGCTATAAATCAATACAGGTTTCTCAGACAAGGAAAACAAAGACGTGCATGGATCTATTTGTCTACAAGTAGATGAAACAGAATGAATACGATTCTCCATCAGAGTGCGCCCCCTGGTGTTCAGGAGGTCTCCAAACTATTTCTTCTGAATAAAAAAGTCAAGTTTTTCTTCGTAAAATACTTTTTTGTTGCTTGATTCCTAAGTTTGTGTCAATTTAGGTGTTTAGACTGCTAATATTTAAAATGTGATTTGTTTTTATTCATATCAACCTTCCTATTGTAGGACAGCAGCAGCAAGAACAACAATATTTACATGTATATGAAAACTTGAAAAATGACCAACTATCACACTTTTCTGCTAATATAAATAAAATAGGTAAACTTTTCAGAGATGTTTTTAAACAGAAAACAAAAGCAATGCAAAACTGTAAAAGGAAGTCACTATGTAGTGGTGGGATTACATACAGTAAGTCATAAGTTTGCCTCTTCCCACTCCTTTTCAAGCAATCAATCAAGCTCTACTTGACTTTTGCTAATAATTACTATATTTAATAAATCAAATGTGACTTATATGAGTCTTTGTTTTTTTTAATTTTCTAATAAAAGCATTTCATTATTTCTGTAATGAGTTTGAAAAACGCGTGTGATTTTTTTTCTGTCTTGTATTGTCCACAATCTATCCTTGAAATAAAGCAGATCAATCAAAATTTTCCTGTTGAAATGTGATTTAAAGTACAAAAAATGACAGAGTTGTCTTTTGTTTTTTGGGAGTAAGAAACATTTTAACTGATAAATTTACAGCTGATTACAATAAATTTACAGCTCTTTTATTTAATTTCATTTAGATTGTTTTTTCCAGCAGAACAACTAAACTGTCTGAGGAGTCTCAGAAGTCTCAGTCTTCTCTCTGAAAGTCATTTTCATCAAAAGCCAGATGTGTCCATAAAAATAATTGTGCTATTTAAAGACAGATAATTGAGGAGCTATAAACAAAGAATCATTTACCAATCTGAGCTGTGAAATTCGTCTTTTCTGTTTGGTCATCTGGCAAATGAAACCTGACAGCAGTGAAATTGTGTGCGTATGCCATCACTTGCATGAGAGGCTGTGCGGGAGCGTGCACCTTCTAAAGTGTTTATTGTTTGGATCGTCAGGTTATTTTCTTCATATGGAGCCTCAGTTGAAAACTAATAGTCACACTTATGCAACATTTCAATAACACACTAAATTATAATTATTTTTTTTAATTTTCATGACTTTAGTGCAATATTGTTGCTTTTAAAATGTTATTTCTTCATGCTGATTTCATAAACGTTCTGTCAGAAACTACATTTTCAGACAGGGATTTTTGTCCTCAAGCTGTATTTACAGCAGGGAACTCCTTTACTTCGCCTCTTTAGTCCATATTAGTGATGGGAATTATGATTCCTTTTACTGACTCGAGTTTTAATGAGTCACTCACCAAAGTGAATCGATTCATTTGAGTCATTTGAATCATTGAGTCACTTGCCCAGAGAGTCCAAAGTAAAACACGCCACGTCCAATTTATTCATATTACTAAATTAATTATGAAAATAATTAAAACAAATCATTGCGTTGTGGGACACAAAGAAAACTTATTATTTAAAATGTTAAAAAAAAGTTTTTTCAATGTATGTAAATTAAATTTCTGGAAAAAAGAAAGGGAAAAAATAAAGTACAAACAAGTGAACATATTTTCATAACAAGCTAAATAAAGAGCAGAAATCAACTGAGTTTCTGTTAGTTTTGTAGTTAATTACATTATTGGAGAAAAAAATTAGCAAGTTGGATACCAAAGTCAGTTTAAATTTTTAAAAAGTGGTGGAATTGATTAATATTCTTTTATTTGCTTTTCAAGACATAAAATGAAAAATTAATTTAATAATGTGGCAGCAGTTCGTCAGGGCAGAGAAGCAGCTGAGCAGAGGAAGCAGCTCCTCCCCGTCAAACAGGCTGATAAACTAAAGCTAAGCTAAGCTAAGCTAAAGCTAACGCTCCAGCACAATGGATTCCTACAAGCTTCAGAGCGAGGCAGAGCTGCTGAGAGTTTTTTTCAAACGATTCACCTCCAAACGAGGCGAACTGCTCTGTGATTGGTCACAGATATGAGTACTGACTCGATACAGTCCAAAATGAGTTCTCTTCAGTGAGCTCTGAGTCCTGAACGAATCATAGCTGCTCCTCCATGTGTCCTGACTCGTGATTCAGCTCGGAGCGAGGCGCTGTTCGGGCTTCCGGTGAGCTCTGAGTCCTGAATCATGAGTCATCGCTCATTTGATTCAGCTCGAAACGAGGTGAATCAAATGAATCAACTGAATCATATGAGTGGTGACTCGAACACCTGCATTCATCCCGGACTCAGAGAGCAGCTCGCACTCACAACAGCACCTCCGCGAGGGGAGGGGTATGGGAGTGGCCAATAGATCCTCCGGTTGGGAGGGGGAGCAGATTCTCTGGTTGGGAGGGGCCAGGGAGCAGATTCTCCCAAAGGGAGGGGTGACTGAGGAGCAGCAAGTGTTGTCTGTAGAAGAGCGGTGAGCACAGACAGAGCGAAACCAGCGATTCTGTCGTGTTTCAGCTTTGTCTCTGAGGTTTTTAGTACTTCTCACAGCGAAGAGAATTAGTGGAAGGAAGTGAGTCAATTAATGAGTCAGTGGGGAAGATGACTCATGATTCTCGAGTCAGTAAAGTGACTCGCGAGTTTTGAACGATTCGTTCACGACTCGCACATCACTAGTCCATATCAAGTGCTGGCTTTATTTATGTTAGGTTCATTTTCTCATTGCCTTTGTTGAAAGCTGACTAAAATTTCTGAACAGGAAACACACATATATAATTATTTCTAAATCTGAAATACCGTGCCCCTGAAGTCCAAATCAAATCAACAAATACAAAAATAAATGTAGCAGTGAGCGGAGGTGCAAGGTGTAAGCCCAGGGTTAGCACAGGGGTCTGCAACCTGCAGCTCCAGAGCCACATGTGGCTCTTTTATCTCTCCATGCTGGCTCTCTGGCTGAATTAAAAAATAAAATAGTAGTAATTAAAAAAAAAAAAAACTTAGAGCTTAGCTTCTATTTTAGCAACATGCTAATGTTCTTTGCTAGTTTGTTTTCTACTGGTGTTTTTAGGCTAGTTTAGAGTTTAGCTTCTATTTTAGCAACACAATAACATTTTGGATTAATTTAGTTTACTGAGGAATTTTGGGCCATTTTGAAGTTCAGCTAGTAACTGAGCAATGAGCTAGCATTTTTGGCTAACTGGCCATCAAAGTGTTTTTTATACTAATTTGGAGTTTAGCTAATATTTTAGCAATATGCTACAATTTTTTGCCAATCTGTTATCTACTGGGGTTTTTAGGCTAATTTAGAGTTTAGCTTTTATTTTTAGCAACATGCTAACATTTATGCCCCATTTAATTTACTAAGGAATTTTATGCTAATTTGGATTTCAGCTAGTAATTAAGCAACAAGCTAGCTTTTTTTCTGTAATTTGGCCTCTACTAAAGGTAAAAGGTAAAAAAAAAATTAAAAAAATCCCATTTTGAGATATAGTAGTTTCTTTTTATATTTTTGCTTTTGTTCGTACCAAAAATACTTCACATAATTCACATTTATTAAAAACAAAAAAAAAAACTATAAGAAGTTCATGAAGGCAAATTCAAATTTCTTAAAGGCTAAAGTAATCTCCTTCTAGGTTTTGATCAGTAGATAATGGGCCCAAATGTCTCTTTTACTGTTTAAAGGTTGCCGACCCTGTGTTAGCACCAGCAAGACAGCAGGAGTTGTTTGCACAGATGGACAATGTTGCCAGATTGGGCAGTTTCCCACATAAATTAGTTTGGGTATTTGCTCAAATTGGGCTGTTTTTGCCCAATCTGGCAACACCGCACACAAATAGACGCAGCACTTACATGAACTCTTTAAGTTATTTCAGGCTACTTCCTATGTATTGAAGAAAAGTATCAAAATCTCATCACGATAGTATTGATACTTCACCTTGGTATCGATACTCAGATTGATATGCCCACCACTAAATGTATAAGCAAATTGTACTCATATCTGTATGAATTCAGCTCTTCAGATGGGTCTTGGTACAGAAAGAAGTTCGCATGAGTGTATTCACACCTGATGATTCGTTTTAACCAATCAAGAATAATGTTAATACCTCCGAACTTTGTTGTTTGGTTGTGGAAGCTCCCACTTTTACGATTTAAGAAGATTTAAAATGCTTTAAAGCTTCAATATACATAACTCAATTCCAATAATCATTTTTAAAAGACAGAATTAGTTCATATTTTTCCTCAAAAATGGAAATAAAAAAGTTCTAATAAAAAAGTCAATAAACACTAAAAAATACTTAATCTAAAATTTAAAAAAAAAAGATGCCAAGAATTTAAATACATTTTATGATGAATTTCATACTGTGATGTATGTGGGTCAAAGTGACACTATGATCAATTACAGTTGCAACTTTCACAGCGCGTAAAGTCTGTCAAGGACTTTAATCTCAAAGGGACCAGCTTTATGACAAATGTCAGTCCAATGTTAACTTTAATTAATTGTTCATTTTTATTGTCCCTCGAGTGGGATGCATGGCTCCTCAGCCGCTCGTCCCTTTTGTCTGTCTCCGGCTTGATTCCTCGGAGGTTTGATGGGAGCAGAGAGTTAACGCCTGAGGACCAGAACAATGAGATTAGAAAAGGCTCCATCTTAGATTTGAAGACTCCTCGTGAGCGTGACACCATATGCACTGCATCAGAACATTTTAATATGAAAGGACTGAGCAGATGAGGTATACAAAGTGTAAGTAGATTCAATAAAAAATTAGGAATTGTTTTCCCCCATCAGTGCATCCTACAGAAATAATGTCAACAAAGGAGACTGAGGTTCACCTGGTGGTTTTCTTGGTTCTTTTCTCATTCTGGGTTTGTATGGTCAATCCTTTAGGTCAAACAAATCAACAGACTACAGTTTTTGTCTACAATCTACATCTTTCAAAACTATATCACTTAAAAGTGGAATAGTAGTCCTCATATTTCTGCAATAAAGCATTAGTCACAGCTGCCTTTATGTGAGGATTCAGGCTGCCTTCAGAAGGAAATTGGCCAAACTTGTGCAGGATATAGAGGTGTACCAAATGAAGTATCAATGTGTCTGTAGAGCAAAAATATTTATGTGCTCTTCTTTTTCTATAGGAATGCTCATGAAAAAGGTCATGGAAGACACTTTAACAACACGAAAGAGTGGAGCAGATTAGATCCAAGTGTGTCGTGCAGATTTTTCCATTTTTAACCCTCAAACTCTGGACACTCCACCAAGAGTGTCCTGTTCATAAGTTCATGCAACTTACATTATCCTTAAAAACACTTCCCACAAGCAACTTTATAATATTGTTATTATTTTCATAAACCAATAATAGAAGACGGTTTTTATTTTTCTTATTTAAATAAACAATAAACAGCAAGCCTTCAAACTCGGCCAGAGTGAAACGGAAACAACATAGCAGCGGCTGTCATCCAGACACAGCAGCTGGAGTGAAGCTCACTGTAGCAGGAGAATCTCTGGATGATCTCATGAGCCCAAACATGGAGACGTGATTACCGATGTCTTTGTAGAACTCTTCAAAATAAATAAACCTGATCTCTAAACATCATCTGTGTCTTCTAAGCACTATAAATGAGATAAACACAGACATAGCTCCATGTAGCGATCAGGCTAAAAACATCTGATTGTAGCTCCTCCCACACGCATCTGGAGCATCAAGCGTAGGAAAATATTTTTGGCAGGCGGAATTTACTAGAGGGGCGACCGACGGGAATTTGTGACGCATTTGGTGTGAACTCATTTTACTGAAGGCAGTGTAAATGTGGCTAAAGGCCTTTGCCCTTGTGTGTCTGTGTTATACTATCGTTTTCTCATCACAATCTAGTTTTTTCCTTTATTAACCTTTCTTAAAACTGTTAAATTTAAATATGCTAAATAATGATTCTTTATAATGTTTTATTTACATGTTCAAAGTGTAAAACATTTTCTGTCAAAGTCGTTTGTATTTGGTCAAAGTGTTAAGGTTTGGGATCATTGGGTTCTGGTTTCTTTGTTCTCATTAAAAACACAAATATAGATGGTCATTAACAAAATCCCAAAATGTTCAGCAAAAGAAAAGACACCTGTGAGATTTTTTTTAATAAATCAATAGGAATATTTGATTCATTTTTCATGGAAAAAATCTGAAACTGAACATAAACAGATGATTTTTTAAATATGTATGATGGAATAAGTAAAAAATACCTTGCTATGTTTAAAGGAATTTTTTTTCTTTTCTAATTTATTCTAAAAAGTTGCATTTTTCAAACTAAAACTCATAAATATGCTCAGTTTTGCAAATTTTATAGATCAAAAATGGCATTCAAAGAGAACCTCCATGATGTTCCCGTTTCATAATCTCACTGAACAGAAGCAGGTTTGAAAATAAATCAACTGAGTGTTTTTTTTAATGCATTTTAAAATAAAATATTCAAACACATGAAAGATGAATTTGTTTTGGTTTATTAAGTGTTCCTGAAAAGAGATGCAAATGAGAGGTTTCAGGTTTAAATAACGCGATTAATCTTGCAATTGTGGATATTTTAAAATATTTGTGAGAGAATTAGAAAAAAAATGTCTTCTGATTAACGATGCTTTTTTTTTTTTTAAAAAAAAAGGACATGTGAAAGTGAAAATATTTTTAGACAAATGGGCACATGCACCCCACGTTACAATTTCCAGCTTTGGCACAGTAATGTCAGCGGTGGATTATCATATTTTCAATCCCTAACGTGGCCCCTGAGGGTTGGTCCCAACTGTGGCTCCCCATTATTTGAAACCTTCAGAGGAACACGGCGGCCTCACCTTGCCTCAAGGCTCTGCTCCACTTTTCATTTATTGGCAAAGGCCAGACAAAGACACTTGTCAGCGTCCACATCGAAGCAGCCGCACACAAACACACTGACAGGTCTGGTGGGTGGAAGACTGTGCGGAATGTGTTTCTAAAAAATAAATATGAATATATATAAATAAAAAAAAGCTTCCTATTTAATCTCATTTTGAAATAATAATGGATGCCACAGGGTAGAATTTACCTGCCAACAAGCCCACGCCTGGCTTGCTCTGCTCCAACAAGTACTCCACCAATCAGAATTGGGATAGAGTGAAAAGGCTGCAAATTACAGATTTCCCTTTTGACACCAAATATCTAAAGTCAATTTTCTGCTGATAACATTTGTCAGCATCAGACACATCAAATTTGAAATCCCGGTGACTCACACTTTCCTGCCATGCCTTTGTTTCCACTTCTCCTCGTCTCTCCTGCTTCGCCTCTCCAGCTGTTAAACCAATTAAATGCTCACAGAGGGTAGACTGCCCACTCTCATGTGGAGAAAAATACATGCAATAAAAGCCCACTCTGTGCACAGCCATTGTGCGACAGCAAGGCCGCCATCTTTAATTATGGCCTACGCCTTCACCCTTCTCCATGTTGAATAGGAGTGGGTTGTAGGTGCAGACAGCCTCTGGCGCTGGATCTGTGTTTTGTGTGGAATAAGCGGCTGAAAGGAGGCAAGCTGGTGGATATTGAGGATCGTGGATCGGCTCTGGTGGTGTCGCAGAAAGTCATTGGAAAATTGGGTTTTAGGCAGGAGATGCGGTTCATATTTGGTCCGATTAAGTGTGAGTTACGATAGCTAAGGGCAATCTGATAGATGATGTCTGAGGCAGCGTAAGGAGGCTTTAGGGGTGTAACAACATCTAAACAACGATTCAATTCAGATCATATTAGAGGTTGACGATATGACTCATAGTCAATACTGATTCATTTTGAACGATCAGATTCACTGACCTAAAATTGATCCTGAACTTCTTTATCTAAAAATTCAAATGTATGACTCAAAGATAAAAACCTGATATTGCAGACGAAGTATTCCAGATTTCTTGCAATATTATCAAGTGTGAATTAAATGTGTGTACAAACAAACAAGTAAACAAGAATTTATGTGAGGTCATTTTCACACCTCCAGGGACCGACCAGCTCTCTCCATCCATTCCAGCCCCAAACCATGACTCCACCACCTTCTTGCTGGCCTCACAGTCTGGTTGGGATATGGTGGCAATCCACCAACCACACACTACTCCAACCATCTGGACCATGCAGGATCGAACGGTATTCATCAGACTGTTTGAAAATGAGTCTTCATGTTTGTCTGGGAACACTGCAGCCGTTTCTGCCTGAGAGTTTTGTTTTGGGTAATTGAAGGTTTAATGTTGGTGGGACTCAAAAGCTTCAAAAATGTGCTTGGTGCTTTGTAATGGTATTTTAGCGGCTGCTCTCTTAATCTGATGTATTCGTCTGACAGAAACCTTCCTCATTTACCTGCACAAACCTGTGTTTGCTCTGAAGCCACAAATCTATTAATCGTACAATGATCACACTTAAGTTTTGGTTAAATATCCAAGGTTTTCATACCTTATCCAAGTCATTTTTTTCCCCCATATTGCTTGAAAATGCAAGTCTGCTTAATAATGTGGAATGCCCTTCTTTAGTAGTAAAAAAAAAAACAACAACGAATTTAATCTTTTTGGCACCTTAATACAATTTGCACAATAATTTGGAATACACTGTACATGCTTAAAGCGTGTTCGAGAATGCCCATCTAGCGTGTTCTTGAACATGGACCACATAGCCTAGCTTAATGGGACTGTGAGAGAAGGCACAAGATGTTTAGCTGTCTGTTTTAGGAGCGGCTAGAAAAGAAGGGACATTAGTAAAGACTTGAGGCCAGAAACAGGGGAGATGTGAGGATGCTGCAGGACACTCAGGGAGTGATAATATCAGAAAGAGAAAAGGAAAAAGAGTCCGCAGAGACCCTTGCCCCTCCCAGTGGCCTGTGCCTGGAGGGGGGACTTGGGGCGGATCTGGGGAATTTGAGGCATGAGGTAGAGGGGGACAAAGCAGACTACTGTCCCCCAGAGAGAGGCCTTGTTCTGGGTCAGAGGGGGATACAAGAAGTCAGCGGCTCGGTGTGTGAATGGATGAATGGATGGCCGTCGAGCTGTATGGACAGAAGCTGGATCCCAGGCTGGAGGGCCGGCTGGGCTGCGTGCCCACAGAGCAGGCATGTCAGGGAACCGGGGCAGGTCTGGGGAATGTGAGGCATGATATGGGAACAAAGCCGACTACTGTCCCCCGGCGAGAGGCCCTGTCCTGGGCTACAGGGCACAAGGAGGCAGCCTTTGTGGATGGAGAGATGGATGAATAGATGACTGGCTCGTTTTGCTGGTTGATATGAATAGCATGTGGACACAGGGGTCTCTTTAAGTAGCTACTCATACTTTGTAAAATTCCAGTCACTCATTTTATGAATAAGTTGTTCCACCAGTGCTTTCCCACCAACAGTGGTTTGAAAAGCGACTTTCGAGGGATGAACTCCAGTAGAAGGTTCTTTCCTGTGTATTTTACACTCAGATGGCAAACAAAGACTCTTCTTAAGTGTCTTTGAGCAGTTTGATTAAAAAAAGAATGTTGTATACAATATATGGAAATAGAATATATTAGTTTAATCACAAAACAATATTTAGACACAAGTAAAAGGAATCTTTTCATGTAATTTGATTAAAACACATACTTATGTTAAACCAGAATCAATAACTGAAACCAACAAATATTATTTTCTAATAATGAATAACATTATTACAAAAACATTTAAATATATTATTTTAATTTTGATAATTATAGTATTATAATCTATGGAAAAAACAAAAATATGTTGTCTTATACGCAGCCGTGGACATAAGATTAAGAAGAAACGACAGAATTTTCCTGCAAATTAATATTTTTTTCTGCCTAGTTACGCATTTGTGTGCACCAATTAGTGATTTAAAGGCACAAATTAGAGTTTTAATTGTACAAATGAGTATTTATGTGGATAAATGATTTTTTTGTGTGCATAACTTTGCATCTTGTGCACAGAAATTTGTATTTTGACTGTACAAATTAATGTCCTGTGCACACAAATGAGTATTTTCTGGGTGCAAATGTGCATGTTGTGTGCACAAATTCATATTTCTGTACACACGAAGTAGTTATTTGGGAACAACTTAATAGTTTGTTGGTAAGAAAAATCCACTTTATGGACACAAGTGAATATTTTGTGGGCACAAATGAACACGATGTTTGTGGAAATTAGTATTTTGTGGGCACAAATTAGCATTTTGTCAACATAAATAAGCTTTTTGGGACCACAAATTATTTTTTTCTATGGGTAAATTAGAATTTTGTGCACACAAATTAGCATTTTTTCTGAACCAAAAAATATTTTGTGAGCACAAACTAGATTTAGGGAGCACAAATTAATATTTTGTGTACACAAATTAACACTGTGAGCACAAATGAACATTTGGTGTGCAGAAATAAGTACTTTGTGTACACAAACTAGTAGTACAAATTGATGAAAATATAACAATAATTTGTGCACACAAAAAATTAGTTTTTGTTCGGAGGATGCTAATTTTTGGCCACAAAATGCTAATTGGTGGCCATGAAATACTTATTTGTGCACATAAAATATTCAAATGTGACCACGACTTATTAATTCAAGGAACAATTTATTTATTAATATCCTGTCCAGGGTTCCAAAATCCCTCAAAGTCTCAAAAAGGTTGTTTTTGGCACACATGTATCTTTATTTCTAAGCACTCATTACTTGATTGGGCCAACTTTGACAACATGGTGCAGGTGTCAAGTCGAGCTGGAAAATAAAATCAGCGCCTGCATGCATCATGTCAGCAGAGAGCAGCATAAGTGAATATCATGGTGGATGGCTGCATTGACTGTACACTTCAGGAAACACACTGGACCAACACCAGTACGTTGCTCCACTGGAAACTTCCCTCCAGACTTTAGGCCTCTTCACTCTTCCTCCAGCAGGAATTTCCATATGAGACTCCTGCTTCCCTCCTACTGCACCCTTGCATCTTGTGTATGACCTATTTATCCTTTTTTAATTGTTATTTTTGTTCAAGCTCTCCTCCATCTATCCTTCCCCCTCGAACCTGACATCTGCACGCTGAGTCCGTGCATTACCCAAAGGCCTTTTTAAGAACTTTTAGTAAAAACGACAAAAAACATTTTTGGCAAGTTGCATATCCCCATTTGGAAAACTACAACACAAATACTAAAAAGTTACAATAAATGAAGTAAAAAAACTAACTTCAGACTGACTCAGAATTGACGGTGACGTAACATTGATGTCTTGAAGTTCTTTAATGATGCAGGGCTGCTAATTGGAATTTTTTTTTTTGCAACAAATTAATCCAAAATGTCTTAATTTTAATGTAATAGATGCATAGTTGTGATTAGAAGTTGTGCTGAGGATGGTTTTGAGTGCAATTCACAAAACCAAAAATGCAAAGTGATTTTAGCCATCCCTCCCCTTAAACCATTTTCATAACTTACCTCAAATTGTCTTTTATTTATTCCACTCAGGATACCTCATTATGCATAATAATTTAGTCAGCATTCATCATAAAAAGCTTTTTCGGTCATTAATCAGTCAGCAAATAGCAGTGGAGCTGGAGTGAGGTTGGTGGTTGGCTCTGGAGTAAAGAATGGTGCTGTCAACTTGACTGAAGGCTGCTGGAACAAGTGTGCAATTCAGTCCTTCATATTATTCCGTCATACGCTGAGCTGGAGACCTTTTAGTCTTGTATTGAGTTTTCCATTCACTCCTCCGTACAGCTTATCTCTGCTCGCATGTTTCCTGAATTCAGTTTGTTACACAGCTTCAACAAAGAAGACATAGAGAGGGGATAAACGCTGGGGTGAACAGTGAAGACCTTCATGGACGAACAATCTCATTTAATTCATGAGTACTTAAAGAAATAACATAAAAAAATGTCAAAAATGAGCTCTTAGAATTTGGACAAACAAGAATTTGAGGGTCTACGGAGGAAATAGCAGAAAATGGGATTTATTTGTGGTTTTAGAAATGCTTCTGTAGATGTAGAGTGCTTACTTTTTTCTCTGAACGCCTATCTGCTTTTCGTCTCATCCATGAAGGATTTTCATTGTTACATTTATCAACCCGTCGTTGTTTTTTTGTCCTTTTTCTGTCCTCTAAAACCTGAACCGATCAAAGCATACGGTCGCCCATCAGTCTAGTTCTATTGGAGGTTCTCAGCCATTCACAGGAATAACATTCCTCTCCAAAGTACAAGCTCAGTATGGGGGTTGTCATCAAAATTCCTCAGGATAATCTGTTTGTTAGGTTTTTTTAACGTGAAGTAGGAAATAAGTAGTTTTGATTAAATTCCATAATTACAATTTTACATCATGTATTTGTGTTTTATACACTAACTTAAAAACAAATCAAACATTTTATTGTAAAAGTCCACTAAAACTGTGAGAAAAGTGTCACTTTTTATTATGGGGTGGATCAGGGGCGGAGCTAGCAGTTTGGGGGCCCCTGGTGAAAAAAAAAAGGGGGGGGCCCTGTGCTGCGGAAAGAATGATCTTTTTTTTTTTTTTATATCCCTGTCGAGGTTAAAACCTCAAATAACGCCTTCAGGGGTCCACTGATAGACATAATCAATGTAAAAAATCCAAATGTTTCTATAAACATTTAAAACTGAAATCAATTCTAGACTGAAATTGAACTGGAAATATATAAAATCCAGCGATTCTGAGGACAAAAATGAAATGATTAGGATCAAACATATAAATTGCATCTATAGAAAAGGTTAGTGGACACATTAGATGTCTTTGAGATCGTGCAGGTGAATGCATCGCTGTGCAGATCGCTTGGATCGCAGTGCATGATGGGTAGTTTTGGCTCTGATGTCAAAAGTCAGTCATCACAAATTATTGTAAGATAAGGGCGGGTGCAAGGTGCGTGCAGCTGGAAATCTGGCACTGCACCGACTGCAAGTCGCCTTAATGACTACAAAACAATGCATTGTGGGAAATGGTGTCTTGGCAGCTCTTGTAGTTTGACGGCACCTGCCGTCCTGATCGCATGTCTTCTGGTTGAAACGTATTTTGATAAAGAACTAAAAAAAAAATTAAAATAACAATCCCTAGTATGCCCATCCACCCAAAGCAATTTTTACACAAAGTCAAAATCAAAACTGATTAATTGGCTTCAAAACTGCACAATCTGGGAAAACTGACTTGCTGTTGATTGGAATATTCCATTGTTGCAGAGGGATGGGGGAGAACAGAACACTTTCACATGATCCTTCTTATGCCATCTCGGTGATTTGGGGTGTTTTAGTAATGACAGAGTTAAATAATTACCAGCGTAAAATTTATTTGAGGCCTTTTATGTGTTTAACACTGGGCCCCAGAGGGTTTGGGGGGCCCAGGTGATTGCCTACCTTTGCCTAATGGTACGACCGCCCCTGGGGTGGATGCTAAAATGACTTTCCATCCCTGACTTGGAAAGTTTCTCAAAAAGTTTGTACCGTAGCTTCTCTTGAAAATATCTGCAACCCAGACGACCAATAGTAGACTCTGATGGATGCATATACCATTAAATTTGAGTTCATGCATTTACCCGGTTACAGAAAGCTCACCTTTTTGTAAATAGAAGCAGTTTTATGTTGTACAAGTTGTGTTATTTTGAGTAAATGATTTAAGTAAGAATTAGAGAGACTTCTAAATTAGAATGTAGCATAAACCTAGCTTAGATTCGATTTTTACAGTATTCTGGTTAAAAAAAAATAAAATCAAAATAAAAAAATCAAACAAATTCTAACTCCAATATTTTTCCTTAAGACTGGTGGCAATAGATTGTAATCTCTAGGAGGTGATGGCGTAGGATCACACACCCAGGAGACTGGGTTTTAGGTAGAAAGGTACTTTTATTAAAAGAACCAGACCAAGACAAAACCAAAAGGTGACAAAGCAGAAGGCCTGAAAGCCAGACACTTAAACTGAGACAATTAGCACAAATCAAAACAGATGTGGATGATTGTTAACCTAAACCAGGTGTGAATGACACAGAAGAAAAAGAGAAAGTAACCAAAACTCAAACTAAATACTTCATTATTCACTGTTTAAATTTGTAGCTGGTACTAAATATGTTTTTTTTCATTCATGTTGGCAGCCTTTTCATGAGGTCAAAGGTCAATGAAACTTCAGTGTGTAGTTGTGGAGTCAAGCTGGTGGTTTGAGTGTGAAATTTTGTGAAGATCGCTCAAACAAAAGTTTTTTTTTTGCTGTATTGTGGGAAAATGACCACATTTCACAAAAATTCTCCCAAGCCGAAGGTCCAGTGGCCATCCCATAATAGTTTCAAACTTCTTAAGGATTTCCCACTATATTTTGGCTTCTTTTGTAAAAGCCTCACTTTTTTGATGGTGTTGATCTTTTTTCTTTAACATCCGAGGCGCCACTGGTGACACTTAAACACAAAATCTTGAACATACTGAACTTTTCCACAATTCTGCTGGAATTCCGTTGATCGCGTTAACAATTAAAAAAGAACATAAACACTACAGCTCCAGAGTTAAAGGGTTAACACCGGTTACCAGCTCCCTGAACATTTTGTTGAGTTTTTGAGAATGTGCCGAGGGAGGTTCACTTCCAAAAACAGTCAACTGGATTTAAACGGGTTTGCTTACACGGTTCCCTTTTGGTTTTTCTGCATTCTATAGAACCAGCTGCTTTGCAACAAGACAGGAGAGATTTAAGCAAATTGCCAGTGTTACCATGGTTATTTCAGGTAATTCCAGGTTATTAATGCTTGAGGTGCCAATCACACAATGGTATGTCACCCCTTCATTATCCGAATGAGCACTTTCTTTCTTTCGTTCTTTCTTTCTTTCTTTTGCCGTCACTTTTTCTTTCTTTATTGTCTCGCGCTCTCACTTATTGCAGCTAAATCATACAATGGTCCATAGTCTCAAAACATGAAGTTCTTATGCCAACTACCAAAATTAAAGGGAGAAATTGGGAGATAGAGCTAAAACAAAAGACTCTTTACTTGTTAAACAGCTTTTAGGGCTTAAAATTAAATTACGGCAAACAGCTCTAAATGCATTCCATTATGGTATTTCTTTTCAAAGTACTTTATTGTCTTTACGTGCTTGTTTCTGTGATTTTACTAATAAATTTGATTGAACTCACCTTTTGTTTTTGTCTTATATCACGTTCATTCCGCCCTTGGCGACATGCATTTAAGTGACAACTTTCAAGGAAAAGCCTTCAACGCACGCACACGCATGTTTTGGGCTTTTGATTCAAAACTCTTGCGTTTGTGAATAACTATGCCAGTTTTTAAGCCTGTTTTTGAGCTCCATGAACAAAACGAGCAGCCATTGATCATCAAAAGCTAAACAAACTTAAACAAGCTTAAACTTTGACCAATCAGGAACTCAGATTGTGATGTGAATTATGGATGGCATCCCCTTTATTACACGAAAGTGACAACCGTTTGAAAATTGATCATGGAGGAGAAATCATTTACAGCAGTTTGTGCCCTGCACTATGACTCCAGGTCTTTCATAGGTGGGAGTAGAGCTGTGAAGGAAAAAGTCTGGAGCAAGATCAATGTGAACACGATCAAGAACTCACTTTTAGCGCTTTTATCTCTTTCTTAAACACCACATATGCCCAGTATGAACATAGATTTATAGTGTAGTTGGTTCAGAATAAAATAATTTAATAAGTCAATGATTTTTGAAAGCCCAGTTGCAGATAATTAAGGGTTGTGTCCGAATTCCCCACATAATCACTATATAATGCATTCACCATTTTCTAGTGCTGTCCGAATCTACTAATTCCAAAATCGAGTGCACTCGAAATTTCCCAGAAGACTTTACAAAAAACTAGCGTGCATCGATGCACACTAGATTAGCGAATATAGACCACAATGCATTGCGGTCAAACTGCTGTTTTTGTTGATTTAAGCAAAGCATTTGATACCAT
>NC_050528.1:21505756-21521289 GCF_002922805.2 Oryzias melastigma
AAATAAACTATCTACATTTTCACCAACAGAACACAGTGGCGTCATAAATAAAAGTAGTGAGCATCATGTACGAATAACCTTTAAAATCCATGGCACTATATAGTTTTTTAGTAGTTAGGGGTTAGAATTCGGACACAACCAAGATGTTTTGATACATTCTTTAAAAATTTTATTCTGTTTTCTTGGTTTGATCAGATGCTCTCAGTGAAGCACTTGGAAAGCATCTGTGAGCTTTAGGTGCGTTTCTTAACAAGTTCAAGGCCAATAAAGATGCTATTAATAGTAGAGATGACCAAAATTATGTCACTATGCAGTAATCAAACCAGCAACCTTACATCTCTACAAGCTCCCCCCCATTGACCTCATTAACCCTTCAAGACTCACTCAAATAAAAACTGTGTTTTTGGTGTTTTTAACATGTTTTTGTTGACTTTCTCTCATAATGGAGGACATATGTAAAAGTTAAAATAATGTTTCTGAGTATTTCTTTATTTGTTGTGTATCAGGAGCAGATGAGAAAATGCTGAAAAAGCTTGTAGTTGTGACATAGGTGCTACAGCCAGCGGTTCACAAGCTCCCTGCTCCATTCTGTTGATCCACTTGTAGACGAGTGCATCCATGTACGTCTTCATTGTCCTCAGCTGACATCTGGCTCAAAACTGTACTGCTGGAAGGCTCCGATATTGCTCCCCATTTTAGTTGCACTTCTAATGTTAGCTTTGGGTTGTGAAGGGCTGTAAGCTAGCGGGAGAGAGTGTAAATAAAGGGTTGCTGGGAAATGAAAGCAGACTTACTTTCCACCAACAGCCTCACCCACAACTCACAAGGTAAATTTGTCTTTCTGCAGAAACTGTCCTAAAAACAACAGTTTTTTAACAAGTGTGACTAAAAATAGCGTAAACATACTTATTAGACTCCTGGGAATTCTTTCAAAAAAGATGAAAAGATGATTGGAGTTGGACTTTAAAAGGTTAAAACTGCCTTATATTTGTAATCAAAGAGGAGAGTACTAAAAATGAATATTACATTTTTTTTTACCTTTTTCATTTATTTTTTTTATTTGTTTTTGGCATCGGTGCAACAAAGCTGCATTGACAAACATTACATTGTGAGCATGTATTGTAAATACCCAGTTGATGTTGGATGTCTAAAGAAGTGGTTGTTCTATGTTGACATGATGGCTCGCCTCCAAGAGTCCTACATGCTTCACATCAGCAAAAACAGCGAGAGAAACACAATATGGAGATGTTAACAAGCAATTTTCTCCCCACTTCTGGTGGTGGAGATGGAGTCCAATGAGAAAGGGGGAGAATAGCCAATCACAAACAGCAGCTCTGGAAATAGCCAATTAGGCCTGTTTGTCTGCGAGGACAAAGGAAGTTATATTGCAGAGTGATTGCACCAGCGCCGAGCAAGACAAACATGCTCAATTGACACCTTGCTTGTTGCCTTCCAACCCTAATTTCACAGGAGTGTGAGATCTTGATTGCATCTGTGCCGACAAGAGAGGACGGCTCATTATTACGCCAAAACAATCGCCACCTCAGAGGCAAAAAACAGAGGTTTTGTTTTCATTAGGGAGCAAATGAGTCACCAGCTCCGCGGTGAAGGCCGGCGCTCACCCTCACTCTGGCTCCAGTCAGGCGATTTTATTCAAGAAGATTTCTACCTTACCCCAGTCCACTTAATGAAGCTGTAAATTTAGAGACACGAGGGCCTTCACGGCGTTCCTCAGAGAGCTGCTACAGTGTTTCTGGGACGGAGCTGGTTAATTAACTGATTGTTTGCTTGGCTGGGAGCCACAGAGAGAAGCGGTGGATATACAGTACAGGGAGAGGATGAGAGGGAAAGTGAAGAAAACAAGCAAAACCGGAGCAGAGCGGTACGGAGGGAATAGAGAAGGAAGAAAGTGAGGAGGAGGGAAGAGACAGCAGAAGGAAACGAATAAGGAAGAGTCTGACAGGAGATGTGCTTCAAAGAAAAGTTACTGCGAGTCGACTTACCGGTATACCTACCTACTACCAGTATACCTACCTATTTACCAACTATCTCACTATATAGTCAAAAGAATAAAGGGAACACTACAGAAACACCTCCTACATCTGAGGGAATTAAATATGTTTTAGATACAACCACACAAAAATGAATTGAAATTAATTGAATTAGGTCTTGATATGGAATCATACTCAAAATCAAGTGCAAAGTGGATCCAACTTTGATGTAATGTCTTTGAAACAAGTCAAAATGAGGCCCAGTAGTGTGTATGGTCTCAATATGCCCAAATGACTTCCCTTGGTATGCTTCTGATGACTCAGCGCATGGTCTGCTGGGGAATCTCCTCCTACATCTGGAGCAAAGCATCTGCCAATTCCTGGACCGTCTGTGGTGCAACCTGGCATTGGTGAATGGACCGAGACATGATGTCCCAGATGTGCCCAATTGGATTTAGGTCTGAGGAACGAGTAGGCAAGTCCACAACATCAATGCCTTTGTCTAGCAGAAACTGCTGACACACTCCAGCCACATGAGGTCTAGCATTGTCTTGCATTAGGAGGCACCCTGGGCCAATCACACCAGCATATGGTCTACAACAGGGGTGTCTAAAGTCAGTCCTCAGTCCTCCCTGTGTCCTAAATGTTTTCTACCAACCTGCCATGGGATCTCCTTATTGGCCAAACACACCTTATCCTGGTAATCAGCAGCAGATAAGGCAGGATTTCTGGAAAACCAGCAGGTGGCCGGCCCTCGAGGACTGACTTTGGACACCCCTGGTCTATAATCTCCTCTCGGTACCTAACGACAGTTATCCTACCTCTGGTGAGCACATGGAGAGCTGTGCGCCCCCCCCAACTATTGCTGACCCACTTCCTTACCGGTCATGTTTGACAGCAGAACGTCTCCAGACTTTGTTAGGTCTGTCACATGTGTTTAGAGTGAACCTGAAGCAATTTGCCAATCTTGGTGTTGTTTAGCGAATGCCAAACATCTTGCACGGTGTTGGGCTGTAACCACAACTCCCACTTGTGGACGTGTATACTGCTTTTACCTCCTTTCTAGAAGGCCCAAAGTGCTTTACAGTCCAACACACATTCAGCCATGCAGACACACACACACACGCCAACTTATAAGGAGCAAAATGGGGTTCAACACTAGCGCTCATCATCATCTATCAAAGGAGACGTCAGCATCTTATTCAGGCTACACAGCGGCAAGCTATGCGGGAGCGGCTACAGATGACACGATTTGGGGGAAATTGTAGTTGGTGATTTTACAGAGGAGCTGAGGATCCAACAATTCCGCATGATTCGCTCAACGTTTGATGAGCTGTGTGAAGCTGTGGGACCTCTTGTGGCGCTCGCTGGGCACTGCATAGCGGTACAGTAACTGTCATGTGACTCATTTAATTTTTTAAAAGTGTTTCTATTGCAGTTTTGCAAAATATGTCAACTATATGTCAACTCAACAATGTTTTGCAAAAATGTTTTATTCAATAATTGCAATTTTTTTCAACATAGTCATGTTTCCATTAATTTATCATCACAAATAGTCAATAGAAACGCAGCTAATATCTTTGTTTTATTTTTACAAAATTACTTTTTTCTTCCTAATGGAAATTTTATTGGTTAAGAAATAGTTTAATTGTTTTTTGTTAATCATTTTAGTAAATAAAGTTAGTAAGTAACTTTGGGGGCAGGGTAGACCGAGGTATTTTGGTGGGTGTTGCAGTGGAGGATGGAATGACATTCATTTTCGGCATTCACAAAGCCACCCTAGGTTTAATGTCTGCAAGGTATTTAGATCTGACTGACAACACCAATATTTATGGCATCAGTGAGCCGATTCTAGCTGAGCAAGTCAAAAAGGCAAGTCTTGGACTTTCCTGGGTCGGAGTTTTTAAAAGATTTAGTTTCTGATTTAATTTACTCAGTTGAAAGCTGAAAAAAAGCCTCCGCGACACACAGATGTGCAACAGAAAATTGACTGTTTCCTAATAAAGAAATGTGTAACGTTTTTTACTTTTTAGGTTCAGTGGGTTCACGTGAATGAAGCACACTTTGAACAAGTCTTAAAGTATAAAACAACACCACAAGTCTGAACATTCTTTTTTAGGCTTTATTGATAGCCGAGTTAGCATTCTTGTTGCTGGAGTTGACGTCAAAAGGTAGGTTAGATCTTCTTGCTGACCTTCTTCATCACCACAGAGCCGGCTTTGCAGGTCTGTAAAGGGGAGATTCAATTATTCAGTGGTTCCAAAACATAAAATCTTATTTTATAGATAATAATCTGGTTTAAAACATCTTCAAGATTCCATTCAGTGTTATATTTTCACTTTATTGATCCAAGAAAACAAAATTCAAAGGCAGTAATTTGGAAAAAAATGTCAAAACTTGGTGGTGTGGAGATTGAATTGGTTTGTAGAGGTTTGCTCTGGTAGTGAATGGCTTGATGAGGGTCAACGGGGTTAGCCACCTTTAACCTCAGCTGCAGGTGACTCTAATGAGCATGATAACTTTTGTAAAGATGTAACACAGCTTCAGTCAGCTTGCTTACCTCGATGAGCTTCCCTCCACTGATCTCGTTGGTCTGAAAGTAGTTGGGGAAGCTCACGGTCATCTTCCCCCCTTCCATGTTCACGGTTGCCTGCAGAGCGAATCGAATCAACCGGCTGTTTCAAAGACGAGGTTTTGGCATCTCATTGTTCCCCGTACCTTAAATTTCTTTCCTCCGATGGTCTCCATGTCGCTCTCCTTTCCAATGGTGAACTTGTTGCTGACCTTGAGAGTGGGGTAGACTTGGGTCCAGGTGAAGTCGTCCCCATTCTGGGTGACCTCCGTGATCATCTTGAAGTCACGGCCCTTCTCGATGACATCAGCGGGAATTCCTAGAAGATGACAAGAAGAAAGATTGAGCTAGAAAAACTAAAATATATACATATTTGTGGATTTTAGGTTCAATCTTTCTTACCAATCCCCTTGCAGAACTCGTCATAACCCTCCTGGGATTCGACTTCCCATCGTCCAGCAAAGGCCATGTCGGTGGAGTATTGAGGAGCGAGAGCAAAGATGCTGAAAGGGGGGGAAAAGCAAGGTAGTGGTGCAGCGAGCGTTCCCTGTTTATATACAGCACACCTCTGACCGCCTCTTTCCTCACACGTGATGACCCAAGAGACTCATTCAAGCTGAAGATGATGAGTACAACAGCCAACGAGGAAGATGGCAATAAACGGCATAAATGTGAGTTTATGGAGTTCACATGCAGAGAATAAAACGTTGACTTCTCCAAAGGGGTGAAACTACCACTTAACCTACGGGGCATTGAACTCCCTCGCAAGGATTTTACGGTTTTAACCTCAGATTTTATAGTCGCGGATCCAATAATCAAATAAAGAGATTTGTTTTTTTTTTGTTAACAGTTTATTTATATGAAAGTGTTTGTTATCTTTTCAAAGGAAAGAGCGTGTAATAAGGTATTCAGGTGAGGTCTCCATTCATAGGTGGATGTGGAAAAAGTGACTGTAAATGGGTTTATTTTAGAGTTTATCTGTATTTGAGAAGACACACCTGGCATCTTTTAGTCTCCTTAATTTGTACTAATTTAATAAAGAATGATGCTGTTGATGACAATCTAAATTTAGCCAACCTTTTTTGTTTGTTTGTTAAAGGTTTTATAAGAAAGTTGGCAAATCTGATCCACACACATTTCAAAGTAAAAGCCCAATCTTTATTTTACAAATTTCTTTTTAAGTGTTTAAGGCAGAATTTAGTCTCAACTCTATGAAGTAAAACTCAAATATTATTTTTTGAATATGTTTTTGGTAACCTTTCTTCAACTTGTCTAACTTTTCTTGGTAAAAACACATTTGCAAAACATAAAAAACGATGCTTTAGATGTCCTTCACCTGAGCTGACATGCTTGCATTTATTTCAAATATACGCAAGTATTTAATATAAAATATTTCAAAGTAAAACGATTATTGGTAACTTCTGAAAGCAAACATCAAGGAGAGGAGAGCTTTTGCAGCATAAACAGTGAAACCAAGAAATATCTAAAATGTTTAATGTATTCTATCATAAATATTTTAAAGATAGTTAAAAACAATATCTGTAAAATGTTAAAAATAAATAAAATTATTGAGTCAAGTATTGCAAACTTTTGCTAAGATCTTTAGTTTAACTGGAAGTTATATATATTTTTTAAATGGATAGCATTGAACTGTAATCACAACTTAATTTTAAAAAAATGGGGCTTTTTGTTTTTGACTTTTTGTTTGTTTTTGGTTAAATTTCTTCTACTGGTCAAACTTTTCTATTTAAAATCCCATTTAAAAAACATTTTTTTGAATGTTAAAATTTTTTAAAATCTAAAAATGCTTTAGATGTCCTTCACCTGAGCTGACATGCTTTGCTTTTATTTTATCGATATATTTATTTTTATTTTTTCAAGTAAAATAAAAAAAGATATTGTCTTCTTTTAGACAAATATTTCAAGTAAAACAATTGCTTTGTAACTTTTGGAAGTTAATATCAAGGAAAGGCGAGCTTTTCTAACATAAACAGAAAAAACAAGAAATATATCTAAAGATTTTAACGTATTCTAACCAAAATATATTAAAGATAGTTGAAAAAAAAGAATACGCAAAATGTTAAAAATAAAATAAATACATTTCTTTAAAAGTGTTGCAAACTTTTGTAAGACCTTTAGTTGAACTGGAAATTATAAAAAGATGAAAAAAAGGATAGCATTGTCATCACAACCTGCTTTTTATGGCAAAATTAAATCATAAAATGTTATATAATAAAAGAATATGAGCAAGAATACTTCCAACAGCTTTTCATTTAACCCCTTGACACTACTAATGCAGCAATGCATCAAACTTAGCAAATTTAGCATCGACTTTAAAGCAAATTCGTTAGTGAATTTTTCTTTTTTTCATTACTAGAAATAAATTCAAGTGTTAAGCTATTTGTTTTATTAATAAAAGACCCAGTTATCAATTTTGTTGGGAAATATTTCTAACTGAATAAAATGTTATTGGATATTTTATATTAATGTTCACAGAAAATGTCAGAAATCTATCAAATCAAACTACGTGATGGCAAAAATTGGCATTAAAACAGTGTTTTGATGAAAATAAAGTGAAATTGGTTTCAAACGATGATATTGTTATAAATTAATGAGCAATTGGACACCTAGATGACTGCAGATTTCTGTTAGTGTTAAGATGAAAACTTTTGTAGCTCTATTAAAGTCATTTAAGTATCTGCTCTTCAGGACTCCTGACAGTATTTCCAGACGGCAATGTAAACATGAACTTTGAGTATTGTTTTTATAGATACATAAAAGCATAAGGTTGGCCATCATCCTATAAAAAACAATAACCATCTCTTCCTCCTGTTTTACTATGAAACCCTTCATTGTGCTCAAGTTCACAAGCCATCAAGCAAGTAGGACCATTACTCTTATTTCATCTTTGCTTTATTCCGCTCTAAACGAATGTCAAGTGGAAAACAAAACCTTAAAGCTGTAGAAAATTAGGAAAATTCTTGTTTAAATTACATTAATAAAGAGTTTTTGAATCCAGTTTCTCTTTTTGTGAGTTCTTACCAAGCAATTTATCATCTTTAATATATATTTTTCAATCAAGATATAACTCAAAATATAGCCCACATAGAAGCAGCAACACTATTATCAACAGTTTGCATTTTTACAAACTTTTACACCGTAAGAGGCCATAATGTTTATTTGCAGTGTCTCATCACAGTTATGTAAGCTTTATTTTCTTGAACTTTTACTCGGCACATTTTAACGATCCACCCGAGAAAGGATGGTGGAGGAGAACATTTAATCTTTATCGGAATAATAGGATCACACTGTGAACCTTAAGAAGCTAGACTAAATATGTGATGGAAATTTCTGTATGACACAGTTTTTATTTTTTTATTTTTTATTTATGCCTAACTTGTCCAGCAGCTAAACTAACAAATAGAAGCTGAAAATCAGGAGAGATTTTATCGTTAAAAAACGGATTAATGTGATCTTTGGGCACTCGGGAGTATATTTGTTGAAACTTCTTTTGTATTTGAGGCTAAGCTTTATTTTTTGTAACTATATTTATGTGATATATACCTTTTAAAATGTTAAATGACGTATAATTCTAAAGTGATTTTTTTCTACCGTTCTTGAAGGCCCAAAGCGCTTTTACAGTCACAGACCCAGTCAAACATACATTCACACACTGGTGGCGGTTCCGCTGCCGAACACTGGCGCCAACCTTCCACCAGAGGCAATTTTGGGTTCGGTGTTTTGCCCAGGGACACTTCAATACATGGGCGGGCAAGACGGGAATCGAACCTGCAGTCTTCCGATCAAGAGTTGACCGCCCTACTGCTGCACCACTGGCGACCAGAAAGAGAAGAGAAGAAGGGTAAAATGGGGTGTTATGGGGGACCATCAAGTGGGTAAGAGAGAAGGGAAAGGCTAAAATGGGGGCAAGGGTCACAGAAAAACCTACATAGATAAAGATTTTAGATGCAGAAACAGAAAAAGGGACTCAAAGTTGCTTGATATTTAGGGTTATCACCGACATAAGCAAACAACCACAAGTCACCAGTTAGACCTACAAGAAGTCCAACACAGGGTAGAGGTGAGGACGGGCCCCTTGGGTGAAGGGCACCAACGAGAGCCGGATGTACCCAACAGCAGAGAAAGGTTCAAGATAAGCCAGGACCAACCAGCCATCAGTTGACACAAAAAGCAAGAAAGTACAGGGAGGACCAGAATTGAGCAACCCCCCAGCTCAGATGACCAGAGATCTGAAGGACCACTTTCTATGAATAAAAGGCCACCAGGCCAACACCCTGATTGGTTGACACGCCACGTCTGACACTCAAATTGCGCTGCAGGTACATTGACTTAACATTGAACCTCGATCCCCCTGAAGTGCGAATTGCATCCGGTGTGAATGCAGCTTTAAATAGATTACCGATCGATGCCTTACAAGAAGTTGATGGGTTCTCCAACCAGCCAAACACCTCAGAATTTGTCTTACTGGTGTATCCCCAGCACCAGATTTCTGACCAAGAAGTATGGGATGGGACAAGAGGCCACTAGTCCCCCACCATCCCCCGCAGGGCCGATAGGTGACACCTGTGCACATCAATGTCAGAGTGATAGGAGTCCTCCCCCTACCGCAGACACCGTTTTATCCTACAAATACATAGGTTATATAAGGACACCACTGAAAATAAAAAGATCTTGACTTGGACAGAACCATGGTATATTCTTTTGTTTAAAAAATGTATTCTTAGCCCTCTGTTTGATCAGTGTTTTGTGAAATCTTAGTATGTGAGATAAAAATATTGAAAATGGTAAAGTTTTAATAATTTTTTTCATCAAGGTAATAAAGTTCTTAGAGGTAAAATACAAGAAACTAGCAGAAGTTTCCTATCTTATTAGTCTAATTACTAATATTTATGGCTTTTAAGAAAGTCAGTTAACAATATATTTTGTTTGATTTAGAACTTTTTCGGAATAAGTGGCTCCGTTTCCTCTGACAGTCCACTTATCTTATCTCCGACCATTGAGCTGTCACAAACCTAGCAGTACTTTGAAGAGAATGTGCTCTTGTTCCTCCAGCTTTTTTTTTTTTTTGGTTTTACTCTAACTTTCCAACCCCAATTCCATGTTAATGGCCTCAAGGCCATGCTTAATCTCAATTTACCATGAGTAGTGAGCAAAGTACAACTATCCATTGGGTTTATGGTCAGTGTTGTAACTTTTGTGGTTACATTTTAATAGTTGAGTTGAAATTGCAAAAAGAAAAAAAAAACCTTATCCCTCTGACTCTAAAATGAGAATTAGGCTGGACAATAAGTAACCAGGCCAACCTTTGGTTGGGTCACGCTTGGATGAAGTCATGCTTTGCTTAGGCCCAACCTCTCATTTTATGAGGGACGTCCTCTCGATGGTTGATCGTTGATGATGGGCACAAAATATGAGAAACAAAAGCAGGAGTCTGAAACAAGAGGAGCAAGTAGAGAAAGAAGAGGGGGAGATCCTAAAGAGAGATACATATAGATAGATTCCTTTTATCTGCTGCTTTAGAGAAGGGATTTGTGATAGAGGAATTAAAAGAAGGGAGGCCTTGATATGCAAATGAAGCTGCTGCTAATCAAAGCAATGAGATTAGCCTTCCAAATTGAGATGAAGAAAGGCTCCATTATCTGGGCCGAGTGTCATGTTTAATAACGCTGAACGGCATGGTAATTCACTAGTGATGCAACTGCAGTGCATGAGAGCGTGTATATGTGTGTTTGTGTCATATGAGGCAAAGCGGAGTTAGCAATGTCAGGTCTTGAAGGTAAACATGACAAAAAATAGTGATAGTCAGTGATAGAAAAGTGTGAAAGACATCTGTGACCTTGTCTGCACAGCAGTCAGAGAGGATGAAAGATATAGTCAGGTGGTGAGAAAAAGGAGCCAAAGGCTGGTGAAAAGGAAAAAATGTCCTCTTTTGATGCAAAAGTTGTATAGATTCAAAAGATTCACCTCAGACAGGTGAGCCACAAGAAAACTTCAGAGAATACTGCCACAAGCTGTGTTTACATGTGCAAAACGCCCTCGATCGGATCAAAGACCAGATTAGAATAGAACTGTGCACATGAGCCCTGAAAACTTTATTCGATTGTAACAAACGTTTCCATGTGCCAATTAAAATTAATTAACCAACAATCTGTATAACCCACATATCTTGATCTGAAGAAATTTTTGATCCGAATGAGTCTGATCGGGCCAGAGTATTCCGAATGCTGTGTTTACATGACACATTTTTATTCTGATCAGGCGTTTATTCCGATTACTTGTGTCCATGTAAATGCAGCTACAGTGACAAAACAATGACTTCCACTTTTGAGAGGATGTTTAATCCTTGAGTTACGTTCACACGAGGCTTGTAAGTCGATTTATATGCGCGTCCGGCTTCCGTATTCAAAACTCTAACATACATGTATCACTGCACAAGTTTTAAAGTCAATTTTAGGGCTCTACGTACACAAGTGAGTATTCCTCTAGCAGCGATTTTGAAATGATTTTATACTTCCCCTAGTAGAATGAAGATGAACTACAGTGCAGGAAAATGTGCCAAATTATATGCAATGGGTTTTTAAGGAAAGTTTGGATCATACTATACTATACTGAAATATGTGTCTAACAAAAGGCAGTATCAAATATGAAATAAATGGTTATACAATGTTAATCTATATTCTATTTGTGTGTTCACCAAAACGTGCATCTTTAACGTAACATCTAAAACGTATGAAGTACAGTTTGAAGAAAAAGTGCTCTGGACTGACATTTAATAAGTTTGGGCAGAAGTTACAGAACAAGGACGTCTGCCTTTGTCCTGATAAAGCTTTGCTAAAGTACCATTTCTGAAAAAGGGAAATCTCTAAAAATAATTGGATTAAAACAATGTCCATTGATTTCCTTCATAATCAAATAATCTGCAAAGACTGTGAAGCGATCACAATGCACCAGCCAGCTTATTGAATTACACCATTGACTTTTAGAACCTAAGTTTTACTTTAAGACTGGCAAAGTGGACTATGATCCTGCAAACTGTCATGACTTTTGAAGATTAAAACCCACATAAATCCCTTGTAAAAAGTTGGATAATATTTAAACAAACAGTTTGGACCATTAAAGCACTCATTCAGCTAGGAAAACTGCTGGCAATGGCGTCACTTATCAGCATTTCATTATAGCAAGTGCTGTCTTGAAAACCTGAAGCTCCGGAGCCTTTTACCCCTCTCCTGTGGCTCTTTGGTTAAAGAAAAATAGAAAGATTTTTGGTTTGAAAGGAAACTGTAAAGTAAAAAGTAAGCAAGTAGTGTAGTTAAAAAGAGTTAACTTTATTCAGCTCATTCACTAACAGTTAAAGGACAGTTATGTCTCTCTCTGTGAGGTCGCTGACTATGGTAGCTGCATCTCACTAACAATCCATGAATCATTTGTAGTTTATCAAAGTCGTACTAAGACACTTTAAAAGATTTATGAGCTCCAGAAATTCATCCTTAAGGCACACCAAATTTATAATCAGATTTACTATTTCTGAACAACGATTTTAAGTACACTTTATGGCTCAAAACATTAGCTTTTGCATTAACTGTTTTTTTAAATATCATTTCTGGTGATATTAGACTACAAACCACTACATTTGCTACATTGAGATGATTTTATTTTGAAAGTAAGTCATAGGAATTTCTGTCAAAAGTTATGAATTATTTAATATTTTGAAAAACGGTTATTATTTATATATTTATAAATACACATCAGAAATGCAACAGTTCATTTATATATATATATATTTAAATAAAAGTAACAATAAAATTAAAAAAAAAATGTTTTTTCTTTTTTTTCCAAAGGGTGAAATAAGGCTTTGAGGCTCCTAGTGAGTTGTGGTCGGCGAGAAGTTGACCCAAAAGGCTCTTTAAGTGCTGAAAGTTGCAGACCTCTGATCATTGACCCTAAAGCTGTGGGGAACCAACATTCTCTGATAAATCGGTTTGTTAGATATTCTGTTAGCTTGACACAAGTCAAACCACTCATTCACAAACAGACTTGTGGTGAGTAAAAGTGTTTTTCAATTAAAAATGTCTATCTTAGATACAAAAATACTATATTTTGAAAATGCAACACATACTGTGTTTAATTTGTGTTCTCGTTAAACTTTTAAGAGGGAACAACTACACAACAAGTCATGGGCTCACAAGAAAGGTTTTTTGGGGTGGGGGCAGGGTATCTAAAAGGAAATCTGAATTGAAGGGAAACTTTGTATTTTTTCTGAGGTGCTAAAGTCTTTGTTTCCTCTAATGAAAATATTCAGCACCTACAGTGTATATACTGTCATTGCAGTCTTTCTCAATATGCACCAACCAGCCAACTCATTCTCACTACAGACTTGTCATATATTGACGTTTGATTAAGGACCCTCCGTATCAAAAATTGACGTTTTGGGTGTCCCTAACTCGTCGTTTTTTGATGAGCTGGCTGTTCCCATTAAATCACGGGTCCCCAACTGGACTGTGAACCAGAACAGGTCCATTACTAGGATGTGAAGCGCACCGGTACCCTAATCAAGTATGGGTTTGCGACCAGTACCGCATCTATTGGTTCGGGTCTGGTACCACGTCCGGTACAGTCTTCAGTGCCGGGCTAGGGTATTGGTACAGGGTTAGGGTACCAGTACTAGACGTGTCTCGCGGTCAGGGACTTGGGATTTCATGGGAACTGCCAGCACGTCAAAAATTGACCAGTTGGGAACACCCAAAGTGTCAAAAAGTGACACAGATTTTAGTTTCAAATGTAAAATGTATATCTTGCTTAATACTGATTATTTTTCTTGTTATTTTCAATGTATTGTGTGAGTAGAACTCCTTGCGCATTAATGTTTTCTTTGTGTACAGGGTCAATCTGTATTTTTTTGTTTTGTTTGTGTGTCCAAAAAAAAAAAAAATCAATAAATATCGATTTTTAAAAAAAAGTCACGTGGACGGGTCCTTAACCGAATATTGGAATGTGTTGAACTAGCAGTCCTTTGACTTCCAAATTGAAGTACACATAAGAAAAGTACCTGGAACCATTTGAGTTCATAAAGTGACCAATAGGAGGCTTCACTCCCCCTGCTCCATAGATGGTCCAACTTTAAAACATAAAAACCTACTTCCAAACAGTTTTTCACTTCTGTGGTCAGATTTATGTTGTAGAAAACTATACCAGAGGGGAATTTTTATGTGCCTTATATTTTATTATATACTTAACATTGCACACAAATGAGGCCATGGATTTATGATTAATAGGAGACAGCAGAGTCCTCGGTTATTCTTAATGGCCGTGTTCCAACAGCTATTAAGCTTGTTTGTCGTGCCTCTTTGGCCCCTTTTGGAAAGGTCGGAGCTCAGTGATGAGCTCATAAACTAATGGGCTGGAAATCGAGCTTCAAATTGGCCCAATAAGTTACACAACCACAAATCTCATCCATTTCTTATATATTCAATGGTTCATATACACTGGATGAACTGCAGTACTTTTGCTAACATCTGCAGATTTACTACAGATGGTGTTTTCAAAAAGAAAGAAAGAAAACAGGAAGAGTTGTTGATAGAAGCTTAATCCTTTCATTGTTTGCAGCAAAATGCTCCATATCTTTTGTAAGTCTGTTGTGAAGAGTCTAATCTCGTCACCTGTTGGGGCAGCAGCATCAGATCACGTTACCTTGGAAGGCTGAAGAAACAGATAAAGAAGGCTTGCTCTGATCTGGGTTCTGATCTGGACTAAAGACAGCATGGAAACCATTAAGACCTCATAACATAACAGGTTCAGTTATTTTCAGATCCCCCACAAGAGTAAGGGGTTAAAGATCAGGGAAGCTTTCAAACCACCCCAAAAGAGGATTATCCAAGACATTAAGCTGGAATCCAGCATGAAAAAACATCTTTGGAGTCAACGTGTTCTCACTTTATTCATTACCTAAGGAGTTTCTCTGCAGGCTTGAAACTTTTCTCGTCTAGCAGTATAAAAATGACAGTTGCTGCTTAAGCAGCACTGATTGCAATATCTATTGTTATATAGTAACGATCAATTCATTGTCTTATTTACTGTATGTTTTTAGTGTTATTCATTAGGGGTGTCAAATTATCGCATAGTGATTGAATAATTACAGACAAATTAGCGGGTATTTTTTTTTAATTCCAATAATCTCCATTGTAATCTATAACTATTGTCGCGTTTTCAAATAAAAGGTTTTATTTGAACTTGGCTAAAAATGTGTCTTATATTGCTCTCAGCACAAGTCTAGGGCCTAATCCCAATTCTTCCCTTCTCCCTAGCCCCTCACTTTACCCTCCAAACGGAGCGTTATGAAAAAATAGTGTCTCATAATTCGGATGTCACTTTCGTTCGATGACGTCACCAATAATTGCCAGTCCGCTAGCTTTAGGGCAGAGCTTCCAGCGCATAGCAACAGCGGTTTTATAACTTTGAAAAGGTCATTCTGCAACAGGTCTCTCTTGAAAAAGAGATGTAAGTCTCAATGGGATTTCCTGGTAAAATAATGGTTAAATAAATAACAATAAGTCATTACTTACATTAAAATTTAAACGTCTGTGCTTCAGAGCGCACCCACGTGGAGAAAAGCGCTTCTCAGTGCAACACAGTTTACCCTCACAATTGAGGACTATGTATCCCTCCGCTTGGAGGGTCAGATTTAAAAAAAAAAAATATTCCGGACACACTTGGACTAAAAATGCCCCTTCAAATGGAGGGGAAGGAAGAAGGGAAGAATTCGGGTTGGGCCTTGGTGTCTCGGATGTGAAGTCATCAATGTGCACGTTTGTAGTTCTTAATAACAGGCCTAACCCAATCAAACCCACATCACCAGACCTATTATCTATTATAGAAAGAACTAGAAAAATTGCATTTCCTGCGGAAATACGTTTGATTGCAGTTTTGCAGAAGGTGTTTTCTTTTATTGCTTC
>NC_050528.1:21524745-21527170 GCF_002922805.2 Oryzias melastigma
TCAGCATATATGTATATATATATATATATATATATATATATATATATATAGTTTGTGGTCAACACTTCTTTGGCTTACTTAGAAAAGTGTTCCTACTGGCTAATTTTTTAGTCATATTTTGATTGTTTACTGTGACACAATGTCACAAGTGTAACTGAAAATTTCCCTAAAAACAAGGCCTTTCACACCAATTTTTAGTTTTGATTAAAAACAGATTGATTAATTAAAGGTCATGATTAATTAATAACAAAACAGAAAAGAATGAATCCCATTGCAGCACTACCTTTTATAACCTGGTATTATCTGTTTTTGGAGCTATGTTAGCGTTGTGAGATCATTTGAAGTTTTGTCCTATTCTTCATATGGAGTTTATACTTTATCGTTTTGAAAAAGTCGATAGAATAAAAAGAAAAGTTCTTATTCTAAACATGCATTTACACCCTGTATTTACTCAATTGAATATGGCTTGCTGAAAAAAAAATCACCACACTTGTTTGAAACCTTTATTTTACCTTTCATCATATGTAAATCCAAACAGGAGTGTCAAAATCATATGGAACAACAATAAAAACATGTAGGAGGTAAAGAAAAAAAAAGAATAGAAGAAAGTGACATGCATGGAAGAGATCCACGGTGAGACAGAGTAAACTGGTAATTATGCAAGTCTATCATAACTAATCAAAGCATGACCACTGGTGATTGAAACTGCTTGATGTAGCACCTTCACCACACGCCGTGCAGGAGAGCTGCCTCTGCAGCTCCGGCACGGAGCCAACATAACCATTAAGCACCGAGACAGAAGTAGGCCACAGAAACCGCCAACAGTAAGCGTTCTGTTGTTGTTATCTTTAATGTTTCTCAATCCTTCTTGACAGCCTTACCATCCTTTGGGGAAGGAAACAGCAGTCGCTGGTGATTAGAAAAAGCCCACAAGCCCCACCTCCGCCCCACGTCCACCAAGCCAAATTATGCCTGCATTAATATTTCATATTACACATGAGAAACCACATGCGTGCTCATCCCTTTGTCTCTACGTCAAACGAGATGTGCTCAGCGGCCGTCAGCGGGAGAGCTGGGTGGGAGAGAGGAGAGCTCGGGAGACACGGCCATGAGGGGAGACGAGGGGGAAAAGGAAAGGTGGGATGGAGACCGTGGGGTAGGACGTGGGGTCGAGCTGAGGTGAAAGATGACGATAGACGGATTCCTGAAAATGGTGGAGAGATGGGAAAAATCAGACGACAAGATAAAGTAGGAAATGGAGAGAGGGAGGAAAGAAAACACGTTGGTGCTTTAAATAATGCAGAGAGGTGAGGATTTATGGTTATCTGAGGAGAGGAGCTCTGCTAACACACTGTCCTGTTCCCATCAAGAAAAAAGACATTTCTAATCAAATCTCTCGTTTCTATTATTTCTTGTCTGATCATAAATGTTAATGAAGTGTTTTGATTGAGCTGATACTGATATGGTAATGAGCATAATGTCTTCCACATAGATGATCGTTGGTCCATTTATGATCAAAGATAGGTTGCAATGCACTGCCACAACATGGAAGAAGTGAAAAACACAAAATTACAAAAAAAAAAAAATAACATTTTGAGATTCTAATTGGGATTTTATTTTGGTTGTAATAGTTCTTGACAAATTTTAAATCCGTCCATCCATTCTCTAACCATTTTGGGGTTACCGGAGAGGTCCTGGTCTGGGTACCATTCGACCACCATCACGTGACCAAGGATGCGACATGCATGCTCTATTACAATGCATTAAGTCTTCCCGAGTGAAAAACTGAGACGGTCCGAACAAGTACGCCAAGAATCACCAAAGGGGACACAATGTTTTGAAATCAACCACAAAAACCATGACAAGAAAATAATCAGCTTGGTTCATCGCCGATGTATAAAACTATATTTATTAATGTTTAAAAGGCCTCGTGCGGTCAAAATTGTGATTTTTCTTAAACTGCAATAAAACATTAGTATTTATGTCACAAATGAACCCCCGTACAATTATTTTGTCACCCGCGGCCCCGTGCACTCTCTTCAAGCGTTCAAAGATAGCGCGGTCGCTCAGATTTTGGGCAGCCAACTGATAAGTAGGTCATACGTCGTGTGACGTCAGTACAGGAACATGCAGCTAGATCCGCTAGTGTTGTGGTGACTTTCTGGGCATGGAATTACTTAACATAATAGAATTTGGACTGCTGTGGATTTGGGGATTCGAACGGGATAATGGTGAATAGGAGTGTGGCATTTGGGTGAAGCAATGTGCCGAAGAAGGGGGTCTCCCTTCATGAATTTACCGTTTCAATGAAGGAGAGGGGCGCTCCCCGGTCAGGGGGAGGCTTTGAGCCCTCCCCGGCCTTCCGGAGGAGGAACGCAGGGGGTGTACGGGCACCTGGCGGCGCGCGCCGGACGGCCAGGGTGAG
>NC_050528.1:21527256-21561368 GCF_002922805.2 Oryzias melastigma
GGCGACCTCTTCACTGAGTATTAAAAGCCAAATTAAAAAAGTGGGTTTTAAGAGAAGACTTAAAGACAGACAATGACGAGGATTCTCTTACATAAATTGGAAGATCGTTCCAGAGTTTGGGAGCGGCTGCAGCAAAGGCACAATCCCCTCTAATGATGAAGGGTCATCACCTTCCTCCAAAGAAATATCCGCTAAATCGTGGTCTACGTCGCTTCTCAAACCGTCCGCCATTGTTGTTTACACTCTGGGATCCCTGAAGTGACGTCACGCGCAGCCCTCGCCCATCACCACCTATCGCCCAAATTTAAAGCTGTGCACGACCATAAAATGATCAATAAAATCGCGCTGGATCATTTTAAGTGAATATTTTTATCGGATTTGTTTTCCAAGTTCCATTAACTTTCTAAATTAAAAAAAATTTATAGCCACTGCACGAGGCCTTTAAAACAAGGCTGATGTTATTTGTATGTATTTCCATGCGACCAGCACAAAAACTGCTGGAAATTCATGTTGATGTCATGCAATAGTTGCATTGCCTGCTTGTATTTTAAGTGTGTTCAAGGCAAAATTTTGTCCTTTGTTGCACTTTAAAAAAAAAGAAAGGCAGTGACTATTAGCACATAATTTTCTAAATACATGTGGCCAGTGTTAAACTGTTTCTTGGCTAAACTGACCAGAGGAAGCCCAGCTAGAATATGCAGTATTCACTTTCTGCTCAGTGACATGAACACTGAAGAGAGCAGCTTTAATAAAGCTCTAATAAATAACAGCCTGAGCAGATCTCGACATTAAGTCATTTGTCTAAGTGGCATTACCGTAGTGTGACGTCATATGGTCACACTACCATATGACACATATGGTACCTCCACCGGTCACTCTTGGGTGAAGGCAGGATAGGCCTGGAGAGGTCACCAGTCTGTCGCAGGGCCTCACAATTACTCACACACACATTCACGCCAAGATATAATGTAGAGTAACCACCTAGAGAGCATGTTCTTGGACTGTGGGAGGCAGCTGCCGGGAGAAAACCCACACATGCACCAGGAGAAAATGCAAACTCCTCACAGAAAGGTCCGAACAGGATTTGAACTAAGGCTTTCACCACCACTTTGCCACCATGGAGCCCGCACAAATTGTAAATTGTCTTCCCTAAACTGAATGTAGAATCTTCAAAATATACATTTTCTTGCACAAGTTTCAGTCTGAGTTTGGTCTTGCGTTGATAGTATTTGGAACAGGTTCTATATTTTTGATCACCACTTCCTACCTACTTACAGGAAATGGATGTTGAGCCTAAGGGTTGACATGTAAAGGTGCTGTCAGTTTGTTGGTATCTTGGGTCCGTGGAGGGACACAAACTGGGGTAGCTGCATCTTCAAGGGAGCGCAGGTGTATCTTCCAGATCCCTTGAGACTCGTACGACCAACTCAGGGAACGTCATGAAAATGGAATGTACCATTTTGATTGTTGTGTGTGTGGTAAGTGCTTTGTGAAGAATTTATAAGAATCATGTGAGTTACACGCACTCATAACATACGGGTGATGATGTTGTGAAACTAAAGATGTCATTAGTAAGGTGCGAGCGATGGCTAATACTGACTCAGAGCAAATAATGCACTCATGGAGAGTGAAGGTGATGCTTAAGTGCCTGTAAGATGCTCATAGGAGGGCCACACAACCTACACTAAGATTGTCTAATTTCTGATAGTCAGACTCCATGCAAGGAGGTTGTAACAGGTGCACAAGGAATCATCACTTAAATGGCACTAACGGGGCCACAATGAAAAATCTGTATGACGCACCTGCATCTCACCTACTTCACCCTTTATTACCACCCTGCGTGTAATATAAGTGTTCGGTACGAAGTTTCCCCTGTAGGAAAAAAATGTGCATAAACATTTTGGCTCTACGGGCTCACCGAGTGTCTATGATCACTGTATGGGCCACCTGGGTGCCCCATACGGGTTTGCCCATGTTTCGCCCCAAGACAGTCCGTATCCACCTGAAAGAGCAGTTGTAACTATGGCCTTAATCTCTCTAAAAGCTTCAGCCTGCCCACTTGTCCTTCAAATCCAGTGTGCAGACTGTTCAGTGATCCTAAAGCACCGTCAATCATTAAGGACCAAATAACTCAACATTACGCACTACCTGCACACCCTATGCATGCAGCATTTGTGAATGATCAATAAGGGATCAATACTTGCACCTTACTAATGACTAGAGATTATCATCAATTTAGACAAAACATATTTTTACGGAGTAAAATATTGAAAGTTATTTAAGGTTTAAGTTGATTTATTCTGGAATAATATTCCTGTCTGTTTTTATTCATAATTATGTTAAACCGTTACGTTTTTAAAGCTTCAAAAATTTGGTTTCAGTGTGTTCAATAAATGTTTATCCTGTTCGACCCGCGACCTAAGGTGTGTTTTGGATTTTGGTCCCCTGTGTGACAGAGTTTACACCCCTGCTCTAAAGTAATGAATCAAGAGATGCGCTAGATGAGGATCATGTTACTTCACCTTTGCACCAACTTTACCTATAATGGTATTATACTTCACCCAGAAACAGCTAACTATACTTGGTCTTCATCAGTGGGTTGATTGGAGGATTTGCATTTTTTTTCCTTTGAGTGTTTTTGAGATTTCTGTAGCAAAACTGTTTGAAACATAGAAGCACCTTCAAGTACACTTGCCATCCCTCTGTGCCAAATTTCTCACCGTCCAAGTTTTGTCTGTGTTTGCACATCAATGTTCAGATCTCTGTCCCTCTCGCTAGCTAAAAAGTTAACACTGGCTGCTCACAGAGCACTTAAACATCCTCTCTCCTGAACCTGATTATTAATTACAGTGTGGCAGTCGCTGACCCGCAGCCCAAACATTGTCTGGCACAGTTTCCAAGGAGACAGACATAAAGTCATTCACAAACAAGATTTAGCGAAAATAGACTCAAGCACCCTCACTGCACAGCAGTGGCTTGGTTCCCCGGTCAGTTCACGTCCTTCTCGATCAAAGAGTTTGAATTCACATGCGTGCACGATAAAAAGTGACTCTCTGATGACTCGTTGAAATGAAAAGCTTTAAATGTCTACTCAAAGCCTCTCAGTAGGTTGGCAGCATCTCAAAAGTCCCACAACTCAGCAAACGGGCAAGATGAAGCACATCATCATGCTAGGAAATTATAACCTGATCAAAGTGACGGTGAGCCAGAAGCTCAGTCATGCTTGAGCACAACAGCACTCTGGAGTAATGAACCTGGAGCGGTGCCTGTGGCGATGCTGAGGGACGGCGAGCTTTTAAAGCTGGCAATCAGCTGTGTGAGTCTCTATGTGTGTAGAACTCATTCGTGTTGATACAAAGACTACTTTTGAAAAAAGGTGGGGGTAATAATGTCCCTAAGTATCCTGAAACTCAACATACATTACAGTAGGCTCACATAGATACATGCATATACAATCCGTTTGAGTGTGATGTGATCCGGTCATGATATATACTGGTTTTGAATTCAAGTATTTCAATGGCTGCTCTGCTAAGAATTAGTTGACATTCTTTAGGGGGAATTAGCAATATGACATAGAGTCTGTGACACAACTGACTGGCTATAAAAACATAAAGTCAAAATGTCCTCCAAGTACCTAAAGTCCACACTGAAGACTATACGTTAAAAAGAGTTACATGGAGGTTTTTAGTTTGTCCGGGCCTGTGCAGGGTCATGGACAGGTGGGGCTGCATCTAGTGCAGGTGTGTCTTTTAGTTCCCTTAAAGCTAGGTTGTCAGAATCCACACCTCAATGGCCAGTGTCCTACATGTTGTCTAGCCAACCTGTCATTGAAGCCTGGATTTAAACAACCCTGTCTTAAAAGCTCTTACCGCCACTTTAAGCGACATTATGAGAATAAAACGGACAATTGTGGTGTGTGTGGTAAGTGTATCGTCAAGTTGCATGTACTTGTTACATGCGAGTGATGCTGTCATACAGTGGCCTTGTGCCACACCCAATTGTTAGTATGGTGTAAAAACTGGCTTCTTACTGAACAAGTTGATACATAAATGTCCTTAAGATAACGACACAAACTATTCTCTGATTGAATAATTGCCTCATTTGACCCTGTAGCGAACAGATGCATCCATATGCAGAGGTATTATTGACAGTGAGGAGAAAAACATGGAAGTGCTGGAAGTTTGGCATGGGGCAAAGGCGGCTAACAGATTCTGTAATCCAGTATGGGTCAGAGGTTTGGCTGAATAAAGGCTGAGGAAGACCATCAGGTGAGTAGATACAAGACTTCACACTGACCAAAGCTCAGTGCACAAAATATATAGAGGCAGATTGATTCCAGATGAGAGAGAGGTGGGTAATAAATGAGAAAAAGCATGTGGAGAACTTCCTACTATTAAGGGCAAGGGCTGTAAGGAACCAGGAAAGTCAGTACTCGGGTGACAATTCCCACTGATGGCCAGAAGGGGAGATAAGGGACCGGTTCCTGACACACCCTTACTTACCCTTGCATATCCTATAGGCGTTTTCTAGAACCCGTCGTCTCTAGAAAAAAACTCTGCATGAACATTTTCGCTCTATCTGTGACTGATATTTCCTGCAGACCACCCTCGTGTCCCATGCAAGTTTGCCCATTTTTCACTCAAAGGCAGCTCACCTCTACTCATTGGGGTATTGTGACTAAAGCTACAATTACAATGGAAACCCTTTTAGCCTATGTTGTTCCCACTGGACTTCCGCTACCCAAAACTACTGCACGTACCAAAAATTAGAAGAAAGGTGGCGCGAAATGTCGAAGCGGTCCAAATCTTGTGAATCTTGCCCCAGGCTTTTTCTTTCTCATCTCTATTCTGGTATAAGAAAGTATCTGGCCCAATCCAAATTTTTCATCTAGCCCCCCAAATAGAGAGTTATGAAATAGCAGTGTCTCAAATTTTGAACGTCACTTTTGTTCGATGGCGTCACCAATCGTTGCCGGTCAGCTAGTGTTAGTGTAACGAGATTAGATCTTTTTTTTTTAATCACACAAAATATTGACTGTCTCTAAGTTTATTTCTCCCCCTGAATTCACCGTTGGGTAACCCCTCCTTAGTTTGTTCTTCTTCTGTGGTTTCTTCTTTATATGTTGGGCGCTCGCTTTCCCTCTCCCCTTCCTGTTTTACTGTTCGGTGGGAGAGATCCGCAATAAATGGAGGTGATCTCCGAGGGTGCTGCTGTGCTTCCACGTCTTTCGTTCCAATAAACACAACGCAGAATCGATCCGGTTACATTAGCATGGAGCTTCCAGCGCTTGAATATCCATAACAACAGTGGTTTAATAACTTCATAAAGGTCATGCTACAATAAAAAGTTATTTATTGCATTTAAATGTAAACTTCTGTACTTCAGAGCGCACCCACATGAAGAAAAACGCTTCTCCTCCCCGGCACAGCGCAAAGTGGTTTATCCTCGCAATGGAGGGCTTTGTATCCCTTGGAGGTTAATATCTTTAAAAAAGTATTTTGGACACCACTTGCACTACAAATGCCCTTTCAAATGGAGGGTAGAGAAAAGTGAAGAATTCAGTTTGGGCCCAAGTGTCTTATAATTTTGGTTGGTTGCAATTATTAACTTCTCTTCCTCCATGATCAATTTTTAAATGGTTGGCACTTCCGTGAATTAAAAGAGATGCCATCTATAGGTCACAACAAAACCCGAGTCCCTGATTGGTCAAAACTGGACTTGCTTTAACTTTCAATGCATCTTCAGTGGCCACATGTTTTATGCATACAGCCCAAAAGCAGACTTAAAAAACTTGTGTAGCGAGGCGTAAACGTGAGTTCTTAACACAGAGGGCCAAAATGTACATTTGCATAGTCTATGTCTAAACTCCCACCCTAATCCCTACTACTAAAAAAACTACTCTATAGTGCGGGATTATATAGTGCCCTGAATTCTAAAAGCAATTCTGACACCATGCTCACTACTTCTGTTTTTCTAAATGCAGGATATAACATTACTGATTTCACGAAGTGAAAATTTAATCAATTCATTTCACAATGTCTATCTGTGACTCCACTGTGTTCTGATGGTGAACATGTGGATTGTTTAATGAACAATTACATTTAAACATGTTTCTTTGCAAAAAATGATTGACCACAATGCATTGTGGTCTATATTTACTAATCTAGTGAGCATTGATGAATGCTAGTTTTCCACAAAGATTTCTGGGAAATTTCTTGGGCACTTAATTTTGGAATTGTACATTCGGACAGCATTAGAAAATGACGAACACACTATATAGCACTACATAGTGAGAAGGGAAGGAATTCGGACATAGCCATATACTTTTCATTGAAAGTGATTACTTGAATGTTTTTTTTTTTTTTTACCTTTATTTAACCAGGATAATCCCATTGAGATTTCAAACTTTTTGCAAGGTATTCCGGTCCAAGAGGCAGCCACAGTTGGTTAAAAATACATCAAAACATTAAGACAATAAAACATTGAGACAGTAAAAACATTTAAAACACTGTTACATCTTAACAACAAATAAAACCTAAAATATATGGAATCATAAAAATATGATGGATAAAAATAATAAAACAGTGATTAAGAGAAATAATAATAGCATTTTGTGGACTTTTGTTTTCCTTTGGGCTTGACCTTGAAGACCAGTTGAATTAGTCTCCAACGTTTTTGTAGAATGTTCCAGGCCAAGGGAGCTGCATTAACAAAAGCTTTCTTCCCAAACTCTCCGAGGGCAAATGGGATAGACAACAATAACTGGTCATTTGATCGTAGGGAGTGGGAGGGAAGGTTTCTCTGTTTAAGTAATTCAAAAATGAAAGGAGGCAGTAGTCCAGCTAAAGCTTTGTAAATAAAAATATACCAATGGTACTGCCTCCTAGTGGTAAGAGCAGGCCATCCCACTCGTTTGTACACTTCACAGTGATGTGTCATTGCTTTGCAGTTGGTTATGAACCATAAGGATGAGTGATAAATGCTGTCCAACAGGAGACAGGGGCATTCATATAAAAAGATCACCGTAATTTAGCACAGATAAAAAACGTTGCATTCACAAGATATTGTTTTGCTTTAAAAGAGAAACACAATATATCACGATAAAAGAAACCCAACCTACGTTTTAGCTTCTTCAAAAGATTTTACATAAAAGATTTAAAAGTGAGGGAGTTATCAATTACAGCACCAAGATATTTGTACTCCTGCACCACCTCAATGACTTCCCCTTCAAGAGTGGTGACTACAGGAAGATTATCTGGAACTTTTCTATTGGAAAATAGCATTCATAAGCACTAGTTTCAATCGAAGAAGGGAGTTACGGACAGCAACAATAGCCTTCTGAAGGTTTTTTATGACCTGAAAGAGAAATTATCCACAACAATATATAACTGTGTCATCAGCATAAAAGTGCAAGTGGTTTCTAAGACAGATTGACCCACGTCACTGATATAGAGTATAAATAAGAGGGGGCCTAAAACAGAGCCCTGCAGCACTCCTTTTTTAGTCGTGAGTAATTCTGAACAAAGATCCTGAGTTCTGTTGTGTAGATAGTTGAGACTCCAACGCTGAGCAATCTGTCAATAGTTATGGTCAGTAGTGTCAAAGGCTTTAGACAGGTCAAGGAAAAGTGAAGCACACTGCTGTTTTATATCAATGCCACAATTACATAATTTATCACCTTCAGGGTAGGGGATGTAGCAGGCTCAAGTTGAAGTCAGTCAGCTACTGAAGAACTCAGCTGGATTAAGCTGCTTGACTCCAGGAGGGTGTAGGAGGCCCAGATCTGGATAGCTCCAGGCAGGTTACCAGGCTCAGGTTCAGGCTAAGGGAAGTCAGCTCCTGGAGAGCTCAGCTGGGTCCACTGGTGCCTGGATGGCCGAGGAGGGTCTAGCAGGCTTAGGGCCAAGACTTGTAATTTGTGTTGTAGTTTTTACATAAAAGTTTTGCTTTCAAATCTAAAACTGCTTTAAAATGTACCAAGGTTCATCAAAAGACAGACAGACACAGGGCACAAAAAAAAAAACGTGCTGCCATCTTGGATTCTGGGGCGAGGCCAATATGAGCATGAGGCTTCAAGCTGCTTGAAAGTACACTGCATTTACTAATTTTTTCTATTTGAAAGTAAAAACCCCAAATAAAACATTTCAGCTGCTTAACTTGACTCCTGCATTTGTTTTTAAATGAAATATATTTTTTTGTGTAGAACCAGCAAGGAAACAGCTTGGACAGACATTGAAGTCTTCTCAAGACAGGCGTTGAAACAGACATGAGACTCTTTTTTTGGTGGGATCCTGCCCATTAGCACATATGACATTAGGTGGTTTCCACAGCATGAACCCATCACCTTTTGGAGGAAAATGCACTTACAAATACATTAACAATTTTTGAAATTGTAAGTGAGTAAACAGCTAGGCTAAAATTAGCCCTTGTTTTGGTCCGTGGTGAAACTTGCAACATTATTTGCATCATGGCCACAGAGCAATTTTTTAATTGCCACAAAGGTTGATTGTTATCACTTTTATTATCATTGCACGACAGGATCCTTTTCCAAAATATCATAGGAGACTGCCGGCGAAGGAGTGGCATTTCACGGTGCCGCTTTGACAACCTCCTGCGAGCACGGGAGGATTCTCTGACCTTGTGAGGCTGTCATAAGAGGATGGATAACACAATGACTCGTCTGCGCTGCAGCTTTTGATTTTGTCTCTTCAAAGTCATTTCTCATGTTCGTCGTCTGCCCCCTGTTGAGTTTGCAACAGAAGGTTGTCAAAACCAATATGCTGCTTAACAATAGGGCTGGAATAATTGATGACGGTGGGGGATTACAATGTAAGAGAGGAAAATTTGGTTAACTTAATTTGCAGCCGCGAGGGGGCTCAAATGAAACAATCTAACCCACTTGTCTGGTTGGATTTCTGGATAACAGATGGGCAAAGGGGCTGCCAGCTGAATGGGGCTCTTCTTTTGGCATGGGGGGTTAAATGCTATGTACACAATGCAAAAGGTTGCATCAAAAGTATATAGTTTGCTGAAAAGGACACACATCTTTATTTTTTAAAGTCTTTAACTATAAATACATATTTGTAACATGAAATAAAAACAGAAAGTAACAAGTGTTCACCTTTTTTAAACATTTCTGTTTTTGTAACTATGTTTCCTTGTTTTTTTTGGAGAGGTAGCTGCGGTAGTAGAAGTTTGCAAAGAGCACAATGAGGCTGAGACAGTAGGCCAACACAACCGTGTTCATGGAGTCTGGGAAGTCACAGTCTGCCAACAGGTTGTAGGTGGTGTGGATGGCGACTGTGAAAAACTGCAGCTGATGAGAAGAGAACAAAGAAGACAATCAGGGTCACATTTCTTGAAGTTATGCTTGACCAAAACTTAAAAAAATACCAGATGATACGCGTTCAAGAACGTGGTAAATGTGAGTTCTTGAATGTGCTTTTAGCATAATGCTTTCATACTGTTGCTAACCAATATTAGCAATATTGTACATACAGTTGGAAGAGGCTTAGTGTGAAATATGGAAGTGGTGCAAATCCAACATGTTCCCTCTCCCAACTTGTCAAATATGGTTGTATGGGTCACTTACACGTCACTTTTGGATATTTTGGGTGTCCCCGACACGTTGTTTTTTTGACATGCTGAATGTTCCCATTAAATCTAGAGTCCCCAACCCCCAGGCCACAAACCGGTACTGGTCCGAGGACCGCTTGGTACTGGGCCACAGACAAGGAAAAAAGGCAAACGCTAATCGGGGGTCACTAGCCCTCAGGACGTGCAACCAGTACAGGTACCCTAACCCGGTACCATATCCATAACCGTGTCCGGTACAGCATCTTGAGGGTTGGGTACCAGACAGCCAGAACATCAAAAAACGATGTGTTCAGGTCATCCAAAACGTCAAAAAATGATGTCCATATATGATGAGTAGGGAGTGAGAATGTGTAGGCAAACCTCAAAAATCTTTTCCTTCACATCTCTATTCTAATTTATACATACAGTGTATAAGACTTGGTGTCATATAATTCTGTCTGGGCACAAACCACTATGATTAATTTCTTCTCCATGATTAATTTTCAAACGTTCAGCACTTCCATGAATTACAAAGTTTGCTAACTATATGTCAGAGAAAATTAAGCCTAGAATTGCATTCCTGAGTATTTCTTTGTTTAATGTATATATTCAAACTGAATCAGGACTAGATGAAAAAAATGAGTTAGAAAAAGATTATATTTTTTTACATAAAAGTACACAGGGCAGGCCACAAGCTTCAATTGCAGAGAAGCAGATCCATGTACGTCTTGGTTTTCTTTATCTGAGCTGGCATCTGGCCCATAGCTGAGCGTCTGGATAGTTCTAATATTGCTCACCATTTTTGTTGTTCTGCTAATTTCAGCTTGGGGCTGTAAGCAGTAGAGCGTGTCAATGATGGGTGAAGTAGGGACAGGATTACTCTGCACCAATAGTCCCCCCCCCCCACAACTCAGAGGCAAATTTCTAAAGAATTCCCGCCATTCTGCAGAAGAATGTCCCAAAAAAATGAGTTTTTTTCCAGCTAAAAATATTCATAATTAAAATATGACTGGGAATGCTTTTACAATAGATCAAAAGATGACCTGAGTGGGACAAGGCCAATCATCTCCCTCCAATCCACACCCACTAGTCTCATTTACACCCCCCCTTCCCTCAACATCCGGGACTCAAACACTGACCAGCTGCAGAGACGTGAGGCATCGTTTCCACCACAGATATTTGGTCATGCTCGGCCCCACAGCTGCCAGCCCGTAGTACAAGTACATGACCACATGGACGAAGGAGTTGATCAAACCAATCAGGAACGCTGTGAAGACACGCAGCACAAGAACTTCACACAATACTGCATTTGTGTGAAGTTTCTGCAGGGGGGGGTCTTTCAAATTTCAGCAAGTCTGAGTAGGTGGGTTGAACTCACACTGCCCTCCAGCCACATACTTAACTCCAGCCCACCAGTTGAAGATCATTGTGGCGTGGTGGTAGACATGAAGGAAGGTCAGCTGATTGTTCTTCTTTCTCAGGATGAAAAACATCTGCAGCACAAAAACCGCCGTTTAGGAATGTGAACAGCTGTGGTACGTGTATTTTAAATTATTTTAGAGTTTCTAAAATCTAGTTTTCTATTTCTCTTGTCTTTTGTACTTACAGTGTCACTGAGCTCTATGACTTTGGAAAAGTAGAACCACCAGCACACTCTGGCCATCTGTCCAACACAAAAACCCACAATCATTGACACAAACAGTAAAAGTCTCCAAGTAAAAGTGGAGCGCAGAGAGTGACATAAAAGCCTTTACCCTCATGGCCAGTGGGCTCTCGCTGTAGTCGACTGGCTGGCACAACAAACTGTATCCTGACAACCAGGATGAAGCTGTGAACTTAAGAAAAAGGGATTTTATTTGCATTTTACTTGAGAAAAGAAGACCTAGGATGATTTTAACTTTTTTAGATGTAAAGCCTATATTGTCAGAACTGACTTGTTTTCGAGTGTGAAAATTTGTCAGTTTTGACCGGAACACAACAAAGGAAAGAAAATTGTTTTACTCCAAAATGTATTTGTGCTTCTGTAATTCTTGATTTGTCACTCATACAGTATATTTTGTGCATAAGCACAAAAATATTAAATAAAAAAAAATACACAATACAGTTTACACACGCACAAATTAAAATTACAACACTGTGAAACCAACGACACACACAAATCTTTAAAAATGACACAGGTGTCACTTGTTAAGCACACAAAACCGCATTTACGCACAAATCTAATTTGAGACTATTTTAATTTCATATTTGTAATTATGCATAAAATATATTGTATGAGTTAAAAATCAACAACTACGCAGTCACAAAACTAAAGTTACGCACACAAATCAAGAACTAAAAACGCACAAATCCAAGGTAACGCACAAATTAAGAATTACAAACACACAAATCCAAAGTTACACGCAAATCAACAATTATAAATGCACAAATACAAAGTTATACGCACAAAATTAAGAATTACGCAAACACTAATCCAAAGTTACACACAAATCAAAAATTACACACACAAATCAGGGTGAGTCTATTTTTTCTCCATACATAAGGGTTAAGTAAACTCCACATCACTTGACAGCATTAGTATATTGTCTATTTTTGATTATAAGGCAAATGTGCAGACACTGGTCTCCACTTTGAAGCAGCGGCTCCAAAACAAATCCAGCTGACTTCATCTCCCAGGAACCCAAGGCCACAGACATGTGGTGTGGGAGGAAGCTAACCCCTTTGTGTGTGTCCAGAACAGTATAACACACTGTGGTTTTTGAATGCACCTTCAGTGGGGAGTAACACTCTAAAAGACACGTTTTTGACTCTTGAGACTTCATGAATTTTTGTGTATGACTGGAAAAACTAACAGCATTTCTTTACAGTCCATTTTCAGAAAGAATTTAAGTCTTTTCACATTAAAAGCTTTACTTTATCGCATTCTTTGAGAAATTACAATTATCTTTTTATGTGTGTTTTATTTACCTCATAGAACATGTAGGCAGAGAGGCAGACCATGGCAAAGTTATAAACTATCAGAACCGGTCTGAGGTTGACTGGCTGTCTGTTCGCCATCAACTTTGGCCCGACCCAAATGATGATGAGGTAGCACAAGAAGACACAGCTAATTGGCACAGGAGAATACACCAGCAGCCACTTCTCTGTCCTTTTGTCTGGGAAAAGGACAAAAAATTGAGGGGAAAACCCAAAAATATTGTGAATAAACTTGATTATAAGGCATACGTATGTGAAATTATGTAATTTACCTCCATTTTCCAGAACACTTTGGTAGAATAACTGAATTTTCTGCCACATGGTGACAGCCTTGTTACCCTAAAATAAAAAAATAAGCAGAAAATAAACTTTATTGGTTGAAAGATATTTGTTTATCCCAACAAAGTGGTTAGAATTTGTATTTTCCATAAAAGGAAGTGCAATTAAAACATAATAGTTTAAATAAGTGATACAGTGTTAATCTTATGTATTCCAGAGTAACCTCTTGGAGTTCACAGGAGGAGACTAAACCACTGAATGGATAAGTATCAAAGCTGTATGTGTTTATCCTTTGTGTTCCCAGAATCCTATTACCACCCAACCCGGGCTTTGTTTTATTTGCAGACTTCCAGAGGGCTTTAATAAGAGAGAAACTTACATTTTTAAGTCCCTATTGTCTTTTTTTCTAAAGAAACACTGATGGATTTACCTATCTGTGCTTTAAAACAATGTTTTCTGTGACAGGAAGTTACTCAGAAGTTGCAAATAAACATGAATAATGGCACACATTTGCTAATAAAACATTATAGATCAAATAATTTATGTATATCTATTGTTCCTAAAAAAGACAGAACCTTCCAAAGATTAAAAAACCCTAATTAATATCAATTTATATCTAATTATCATAATTTTAAATAAACACAATGAGGTTGGAACAAAAGATGCCTCATCCTGTGCAGAAGTCTTGCTAGAGAAAAACAGCCCTGAAAATGTAATTAATCCCCTCGGTAATGATCTGGATTATAACTCGAGGATTATTCTCACTAATCCAGACGCATCACTTGATGATGAACTAATAATCTTTAACATGGGGCTGCCTGGAGAGGAAAGCAGGGGGGGCCATGTCTGAAAAAATGAACCAGTGCTGCCATCTAGGGTTAAAGATTGATCCCTGCAGGAAAATCTGATCAGCTGATGATTTTTGTTGAAAATTAATATAAACGTCAATTTCTGCTGCATAAAAACGTGTTATTGTTATTTTTTTATTTCATGAGAAGTTACAATTTTTTTGTCAAATTTAAAACATGATTTTTATGTAACTCATAGTACATGTAAATGTGCTCAGTTTCCCTTTAAATCTGTTTGCAATAAAATGCTGATAATTTTTGTTGAAATAATAATTTTTATGTTCCAAAAAAAATAGTTTTTTTTATATATATCAATCAATTTTATTTTGCTTAATTTTTGTGTTTTATTACACAATGAACCTTGGATGTCACTTATCAATATTATACATTATTTATTGCATTTTTTGCATTATTTGTTTAATAAAATAATAATTTTGCCTCCAATTTACAAATTTTACCTAGTTTCCTAAAAGAAAGAAGAAGAAAAAAGATTTCAAGCTCTCTTATTCTCTTCTGAGACACAAATATATTCAACCATTCAGGGTATTCACTTATCCATTCATTGATATAACAAGTAGTCAGTTTCCCTGTCATCCTCTGGGGTACATAAACGCACCATTAACTGTACTGATGAAAGCACATGCTGTGTGGACAAAGTAAGACACTTAAGCCTCACCTGCAGCCTCAGAAGGATTTACTAAGGAAATCCCTATCAGGAGCAGACTGTTGCACCCGTGAAGTTCAGCCTGCACACTAGAACCTGTAAATTCTAAGAAAATGTCTATTTTATGAAGTAAACACAGCTGATTGTTAACCCTGCACCTACTCTCAGGGTCAGTTGGGATAGGCTCCAGCTCCAATAATTCTGCTAAACCGGGTAAAAGGCTACATGCATGGAAGGCTTATTGCAAATTTACATAAAACATAAAACAAAACAAAACATTGTGTCAGCAGCTTTTAACTGTCCATCACAAATGTTTGAGAGTGCTGTCATGCATGAATGCCTCGCCGTCTCTTTACAGCCTAAGCTATTTATTTCATTAGGAAGAGGTAATGTTACAGTACCGTCATTCTGATGGAGAGTGGTTGTATTTTTCCTCCTCAGCTCTCTGTTTGGTTGCCGCGTGCCTCATCACAGTCACGCCTTAAGCAGCTCTGAGGTAATCAACCGCTCTCACCCGTGTACATGTGTGTTTGGCTTTACACACGGCAGCTACTGTAAGTCCCACCTAAGACTGTCCCGTGGAGAACGATGATGATGATTTAGCTACATTTAACACCAAAAGAGCCGGTCTGTCCAAATTCTTGCAGATCAAAACACAAAGGGAGCCACCAAATCTCACTTAACCTTTTAGAAATATACACATTTTTAATATATATTTATATATATATACAGTATATGGCCATCGATTTCAAATATTTATTTAATACTTGAATTATCAAAGATTTATACTTTTCTATAAATAAGTTGAACTTCTTTACTTTTTACAGCAGCACATACAAGTTCCTTTCAAAATAAAATGTCAAATGAAATCCTCCTGCTGCAGGAGAATTAAAAAGGCAAGAAAACCAAGTCAAACATGGCATCTACTTTGGTTTCGACAACTAGAAGCCATAGTGCAGCATAGATTACTATATGTGCTTAACTTAACTGAGTAAATTAATATTTATTCAAATTTTTATCCTTGTTATTTAAAGCCAAAGAGCCACAATAGTGATAAAAGCCTCAGATTGTGGACCCCTGATTTGGAAAAGACAAGCGCATTTTTTTTATTTTTAAACTGAGGTTTACAAGTAAAACCCAGTTTAAAAGTATTTTATTTTGACGGTGAAGTCACCATAGAATGAAGAAGCTCATTCATTACAGGGGAATAAAAAGAGAATGGTCAGAATTTCCTAAATTGAAAAAGAAAAAAATATTAGGGCTGTCAAATTAACTGTGATTAAATAATTACAGACGTTATTCTGAACATTTTCTTTTATTTGTTTTAGTGAATTCTTATTTGTCCTTTATGTATTTTATCACTTATTATTTTTGTAATGTCATGCTGCTTTATGCTAAATTTGTTCTTAATTTGCCTAATTTTAAACGTTCTTCTGTCTTTCTTTTATTGTGAAGCATTTCGGCCCCCCTTAAGATGTTGTAAAGTGCTCTATATATACATTTTCATTAATTAATTTAATTTTAGCCTATTGTTATGTATTATGTAAGGTTTAAGTCCTGACAAGTGTCCGTTATTATGAATTAAAAGGACAAAGCCACGTCCTGATTGCGTCACACAGTTTCTAACACAAATTGCATTCATTTCTAAAAATCAACATCTCAAAGGTAATTAATTCACTTATGTTATGGTCACTTATACAAAAAAAATCAATTAAACAATTGAACAAAGCATCATTTCAGAGGGACAGTTCACCTCTTGGTGCCTGCTTTTGCCCAGTCACAACAAATATACAAAGTCTAAATGGTTCAAATCCTCTGGTGTCAGTTATATTCTCTTCTGCTGTATCCCAGTCTTCAAAATGATCAAATTCACCAAACCGGTTAAAGGAAAATATAAAATCCCTGTTTACTTTTTATTACTGTCTTGCTGTTGTAATAAAATGTGAAAAAACTTATAAAAGTATAGAATATAAACTCATTCATTAAAGGGAAATGACAGAGAAAACAGGCTGGTTTGAACGATCTAAACTGAAAAACAAACAAACAAAAATAGGGTTGTCAAATGATTTTTACATTCAAACTCGACTTATTACTTATGTGGAAAAACGTATATGTATTATAGTTTTAATAAAATGGTAATGGTTGATGCTTTTCAGGATTGCTCAAAAAATTTACTACTGTTTTTCAATATATTTAATTAGAGGACTCTGGACCCAATGTTTTTTATTTATTTTCATAATTGATAGAGATTGAAAAAAATACCCCTTGGTGGTGTAAAAGTAAACGTTGGAAGCAGTTGTCATTTGATCTTTTACTGTTCCACAAAGTCACAAATCTAGACAGAAATACCTCAAGATGAGGTTCATCACAACGAATATTGGATTAGATTAAAAATAGATTAATTAATTACAGGTGAAAATTAATTAATCACAAAAAATGTATAGCATAACAGCACTAAATAACTAAGTGTGTAATAAAAGTGTCAAACATCACCTGTCATAGTACTCAGGGTACAATCTGACAAATGAACATGTAGCCAAAAAAATTAAGTGAATTAGTATAAGAACCCTCCTGTTAAAGTTAATAAAACACTAAACAGAATTTCACACTTTCCTCTGCTTTTGTGTGAGTGACCAGAACTCAAACCACTTCCTGTCCATCCATCCACAGCCTCCTGCAGGCAGGTTTTTCCCCGTGGACTTCATTTACGGAAGAGGATGAGGAGATCTGTGCACTTTATCCCATTAGAGCCTGAAAATGCTATCACAATTTATGTATAAAAATATATTCAGATCCTCAAAGAATGTTATTACTTCACACTAAATGTAGGGTTTTAAACAAGTACAAAATTCAACCCAGTTAATCGTAAGTATTAACTATCATCATTCTGGTGGTGGGAATGATGTTGACGATGAAGATGAGGACGATGGCTATGCTGATGATGAGGATGATGATGACCATGCTGATGATGAGGATGATGATGGCTATGCTGATGATGACTATCATTCTGACTGGTCTTCAAAAGTGTAGTCTCAACCACGGAATCATTCTCCGGTCTTCCATTGTTCGGCAGAGAGTAATTCCTCGTGAAAGTGCTTCCATCTCCGGATAAAGTAGAATTAGCCTGTAAACATTAGCAAAAGCATTAGCACATTTCACTATCAGGAAACAGCAGACTTAAAAAAAAACAAAATAAAAAAAACACTGATGTAATCTCAGTGGATAAATTTACTTTCAGATTACAAACAAACATTTAAACACATCCAGTTGATCTCTGTTTGTGGTTGTGAAAGAGAATTTCATTTATTTGGCTTAAGCTACTTTGCGGCTAAATCTTGTTTTGTGCTAACAAGATAACTGCGTCTTTCTAGAGTAGTTTTTATTTTTTTTAAACCAAATTTACAACCATATATTCTGGTTGCCAAACAGTTATAACACATTTGATTTTAAACAGGACATTGCATTAGCTATATTAGCTTTCTAGCAGTCTTATGCTGTTATTCCAATTTCCGAAAACAAACCATGTGAGTTTGACCGGTGATTCTTTAGCCTGTTGGTTTAGGTGTGTTAGTTAATGCCATTTATCACTTAGTATTTGTCAAGAGTGCAGCTTTGTCCTTTGTCAAGTAACATCCCTTGGCAAAAAGTCATCTATATAAGTGTACTACAAGTATACTTAGTAAGTGAGGCAGTATACTTGAAGTTTTCTTTTTATATCTATATATTGTAAACTTAAAAAGTTCCAATTTAGTCTGAAAAGTTTTCAGCACACTTCCTACACCATACCTATACTTATGTATAGGTACTATACCTAAATACCTATACCTTATAGGTACTTAGGTATAGTACCTATACCTTTCACATATATTTAATAAAATATATGTGAAATGTACTGTTTTTTGCTTTGATCTGTGTAAAGGTAAAGAGCTTTCTGATTTAACGCTAGTTTGTAGGACTGCCCAAATCTACAATTCCAAAATCCAGTGTCCTAGAAATTTCCCAGAAATCTTGCGAAAAACCAGTGTGTATCAATGGTCACTAGATTTAGAAATATGGACCACAATGCATTGTGTTCAACCAAATTTTTGTGGGAAAAAAAAAGTATTTTTTAATACACTATCAATATTTACATTATCAGAACACCAAAAAAAATCAAAAATCAAAAAATCCTTGTATTGATTAGATTTTGATTTTGTGAAATTGGTGGCATCATATCCGCCGTTTAGAGAAAACAAAAAGTAGTGACCATAGTTTCCAAATTTCTTTCAAAATCCAAGGCATTGTATAGTCCTGTTATGTGTTGCTTTTTAGTATGGTAGTTAGGGATTGGGGGGGATTTCAGATATAGCTCCTGATTGGTCAAAAGTTCAACTTGGTTTAACTTTCATCCTGCATTCAATGGTTGTGTGTTTTTCAACTAGAGCCTGAAAACGTCCGTAGCTTGAATCTAACTTCTCAAGAGGCTGAATTGGTGACATTGGTGAAATATCGCAACAGGACATGGGGAATTAGGATTCAGTTCATTGGGTGTGCAATGAGCTTCATCAGTGTGGGTCATTGGGCAAAACCCTTTATGTTACTGCCTAACTATGTAGCCACAAGAGTGTCTAAGTTTGTGTGTCCTTGTCCCTGTCTCCAGTCCAGATAAAACACAGGCTTGTGTCAGGAAAGGCATCTAGTATAGAACTCTTGGTGTGTGAATCAGTGAAAAGCCGATTCACTGTGGCGACCCCTGAAAGGATAAGCCGAAAAGGTAACAACAACATTTCTAACTTCTCAAAAAACAAATATTTGACTGTAACACAGCTCTAAAGCCTACCTTTATTGGTAATTGAAAAGCTTTAACCCTTGGAGAGTTCACATCCTCTATCTCGTCCTTGGAACAACTTTTTTTTTTCTTTTCTTTTCTGTGAGCTTTATAGAAATACGTTTGTGTAAACATGCATTTGTACTCACAGAGCAGTTGCAGATGTCTTGAGTATAAGTAGTTAGAATTCCATTCTCTACATTAGGATACCTCAGGAAACTATTTGGCAGCTCAATATGGAATGTGAGCAATCCACATCTAAAAACAATGACAAGGAGCAGAAAGATCGGTCATTAAACTTGGCTTTTTCTTTTATCCCCATGTACTACGTGCAAATATTTATGATACAAAACAATTTTACAGCCAAACAAAGTGTGAAATATTGACTTAAAACCCTACATTATAACAGCCAACCTCAGTTAAGAGTGTCTCTATGATAGAGTGATTCATTGTGTGATATAGATGAGGTGCAGGCTGGTTTTTACCTGTCGTAGATCAAAAAGTCATCTTTGTCCCCATCCAGAATCTCCCAAACATCCGTTTGAAGAGGGGACTGCTGATACACCGGGACTCCAGGTGGCGCTTTCTTCTTTAGCTTCCAGTACATGGCTAGGGAATGGGCTTCAAGCTCGTTTACTATCATGAAAGAAACTCCTGTTACGTTCTTCTTGATCAGTTTGTCACGCAGGCTTCCAATTCTGGGATGGAGAGGATAAGAGAAAATCTCTTTCACAAAAAAAAAAAAGAGAAGATAGAGGTGTGTAATAATAGGTACGTATAAATCAGGGGTGTCAAATTCAATTGCAAAAGGGGCCAAAATATATAGTATTACATTTGATAACGCTAGTGTGAATGCTGTACGCTGAATTTGGCCGCAGAAGATGCTAGCACTGATACCTGAAGATGCCAAAAGTGATTGCTAAAAATGCTGAAGCTGATAGCTAAAATCACTGAAGCTAATAGCTAAAAATGCAGAAGCTAATAGCCAGCTAAAGTATTATCTAAATGCCAAATTAGCCTAAATAAATAAAAAATAAACTTAGGTTATAGCCAAAACAACTAGCATGTAGCTGAGATATAGCTAAACTTCCAAATATTGAAAAAAAAACGAGAAAAAAGCCTAAATTAGCCAAAACAGCTAGCATGTAGCTGAAATATTAGCTAAACTCAAAAAAAAAAAAAAATCTTAGTAAATACTGAATTAGTTCAAAAAGCTAGCAGAAAACCAATTATTAAAACTTTAAAACTGTAACTTTTTAACATAATTATAATAAAAAAGCAAGAGTATTATTCCAGAATAAATCAACGTAAACCTTAAATAACTCTTAATATTTTCCTCTCTATGAAAAAATATTTTGTCAAAATTATACAAGTTAGAAATGAGCGCAAGATAACACTGGGTCATTAATAACAAAAAATAAAATGATCTGGAGGGCCGGTTATAATTACCCGGCGGGCCAAATCTGGCCCTTGGGCCTCGACATGTGATATAAATAAATTAGTTTTTATCTAATCTTGGTTCTGTTATCATTAATTTTTCTTACTTGGACGCCTGCGTGAGGCAGAACTGTCAGGTAGCCTTCAAAAGAGCCACCACCACCACATTTCCCAGCTGTTCTTGCATTGGTACTTGTCCTGCGATGTCCCAGTAGGGGGCAGGCTCACAGATTTTGGAGGCTGCCGAAAGGACAGAAAGCGAGGCCCAAAGGAGAGCTGGCAGGGCTGAGCACAGCCTCAGCATGGTGGCTCCCTGTCTGCTGGGAATAAAAATTACCTGAAAAAGAACACATAGATGTCATTTTCTTTTATTTTTCTGGCACATTTCGTATGTTCTTGGCACAATATTGAGTGGCTGAAATGTGACAAAGTTGCTTTGAAATACTTGGAATTAATTTCCTAACCACATAAAATTAATAACTATGCTGAAACCAGTCCGCTGTGACGTTTCAGACTTTATTACAGGCTGTATTTCTTCTGAGACAAATGACCAGTCAGTTTTAATCTCAAAATAATAATAATAGTTAAAAGAATCCCTCTTTGTCCCACTCATCGCATGTGGAGATAATCTGCTAAAAAGGAATTTCTAATGGGGTCCACAACCAATAAAAAGAGGAATGTTGGGGGCAAATGGTCAGACAGGCTGGCAGAGACAAAGAGACATGCTGGGGAGAGATGTTTACCGACACAAGCTGTTCAGTCTGTGCCAACAAGCTCTGGAGAACATTCTATCTTTTAATAATTGGAGCTACTTTCACAATTTGTGTTTAAATGGTAAATACAACCACAGTACAAAAGACAAACGGTCTAAAAGACAGTCTTTCAGCTCTACTTAATGTGAATGGAGGCAAATGGGGTAAAAATTATTTGTCAGCCACTGATTCTGCATTTTGTCTCTTTAAAAAATAGTAATAAAAGTCTCAAACAGTATTATGAGATGCAATTTAATTTGTTTAGACCAAATGAAACAAAGACCACAAACTCGTGTTGTATGATGAATTTAAATTTTTAAATTGATATTTACAACAAACAAGGAACAGTTCTACTCCTCAGATCTGTCACTTCTTCCTTGAGAAGTTCTTCTATCTAAATTTCATTAATGACATTTTTTTAACTGATTATCTGTATAAAAGTCACCTGTTCTCACCCTTAAACAGTCAGACTCAAACCTCTCCACCATGACCAAGGCTAAAGAGCTGTCAAAGGACACCAGAGACAAGCTTGTTGACATGGACAAGACTAGGATGAACCAATCTACAACAAACAAGCTGCTTGTTGAGAATATTTGAAAAAAATCAAGATTGCTGACAATCTCCCTCCACCTGGGGCTCAATGTGAAATCTCCCCTGGTGGTGTACAAATGATCTTGAAAACAGTGAGGAAACAGTCCGGAACTACACGAGGAACTGAACAATGACTTGAAGAGAACTGGGAACACGGTACCAGAAGTGCTATTGGTAACACATGATGTCGTCATGGATTCTCCAAATGTCCGCCAATTTACTGTAAGCCAGTGGATGTGAAGTGTATGTCAAGAACCATCTAAAGATTGACCATCTGAATAATCCTGAGAAAGATCTGGAGACAAAAACAGATCTCTTTGTTATGGACGCCAATCACTGGGTTTGGAAGTGGAAGAATATAGAGATGTGCCCCAAGAAGGTCATATCCTCTGAAGCATGGGGATGGACGCATCATGCTTTGAGGCTGATTGTTTTGGAGACAGATCTACTAATCTACACTAGGGAAAGGATGAATGAGGCTATGTGGTGAGATTTTGGGCAAAAACCTCACTCCATCTGTGAGAGCATTATGGATTAAATATGGGTGAATCTTGCAGAATGGCAATATTCCCATACACATCACCCAGACAACAAAACACATCTCAAGTTTCTGGAGTGACTATCTGGACCTCAACCCAATTGAGAGTCTGGCTGTGTTTGCCAGGGACAGACCCAAATACATTACAGCTCTTGAGAAGATCTGCATTGAAGAATGGACCAATATGGCAGCTAGTTTGTGGAAACCCGATGAAGACATACAAGAAACATTTGACCTCTGTCATTGCCAATCAGGGTGACTTGTAGTATTAACGTAAACTGTTGTTATTGGCTAAACTTATTTTCTACTCTATGAAACATGGATGGATCTTCCAGCATGAAATTGAGAGTGTAGAGTGTCTTCATAAAATCATGTATTTTCTGGAGTATCCAGTCTAGTCTCTGTACCTCAATCCAACAGAGAATCTGTGGAGACAATTGAAAGTATGTGTTGCCCAGCGAAAGACCCAAAACATAACAGCTCTTGAGAAGATCTGCATGAAAGAATGGACCGAAATAGCAACTAAAGTATGTGCAAACCTGGTGAAGACCTACAGGAGACATTTACCTCTCTCAAGGTCACATTACAAAATTTTGAGTTAATGTTTTGTTAATGACCAAATATTTGTTTTTTACACCAAATCTTTTCACAATCACACGACATATTTTCCTGACTTTTTTTTTTTTACATTTTGTTTTTCACTGTTTAACTGTGCCTGAGCATAACAGACTTCTATCAGGGTTCTTAATAGGACAACTTGCAGAATCAGTGGCTACCAAATACTCTTTTGACCCACTGTATAAAACTCCTGAGAATATCCGTATTTTTAAAATATTGTCTTTAAATAAGTATTTATAAAAAATACAAAAGTTGCCGTATTTATAGACAATTCGTGTTATAGTGAGGTATTTTTTTTATCAAAAAGCACACCAAGTTAATAGGCTACTTTGCTCTAAATAAAATAATGCTGCAGATTAATAAACAAGTTAAAGCGCTTACCTCTTCCTGTCTTCTACCCTGAAAACCACAGACAGAAAACCCTCCAGCTTTTTATTGGCTTCGTTGCTCGCTGAGCACTTCCCCCAAATTAAACAGAGAGAGAGACAGCAGTACTTTGGTTTGAGCCCTTTCAAAACAACATAAAGCTACTTTGCCTGTTTATGGTGATATTCTAAGTACTGGATTAGTTTCTTAAAACTTTCCTTTAACAAACTAGAATTAAGATGATGGTATTTGGTGGATCTTTGTGGTCATTTACTAGACACCGTGACTGCCTTTTGATTTTTTTTCTTTTCAAAATAATGTATTTTGATTTTACTTAAATATTGCACAGAATACAAAAATCTGTGTAATATTTCAGATATTACCAATGATATTGTTCTTAAAAAATATGAGTTTGCTTAAAGTTTGGCAACTAAACATTTAGTTAAGTGTGTTGTCATTTTTGTTCAGGCCTGTTTTTTGTGTTTTTAAAACAATACAGCTAAAAAGCAAATCACACAAAACTTCTGTATTTAATTGGTTTTAATAATTTAACTTATTTGGTCAATTTATGTTTTTTTTTGGTAATTTAATAAGCAGACAATTTTGGCAATATCTCGAGGGGGAGAATTGCTGGATAGATGGCCCTGAATGTTTCAGATAAAATTATGACAACAGATAAGTTGCATTTTTCCTATTTTTTTTTTGTTTAAGCATTTCTTGACGTGCTTTCCTAACTAGGGTAAAGTGCTAAAATGGGCCTCGTTTTTTGTTTTTTTTTTCTCGATATTAAAAGCAGCTTCTAACCCTGTATAACGATTCATATATTTGATTTGTGCATTGCTGAGACTCCTAACTCATTAGAATGATCCTTAATTTCCTTAAAATCCCATTGGATAAACTTGTTCCATGTTTTCCACCCTGTAGTTCATCATCCTCTCACTTGGGGCAGTAGAAGGCCTTTTCGTGATCAATTCAAAATGGCTGCTCCCGTGACACTTTTGGCGGGAAAAAGTTTAGCAAATTTTCAAAACTTTATATTAAGAATAACTCAGTTACTGTTGTTCCTTTTTTTAAATGACTACTTGCTGTATTGAAATAATGCAAAATTACTTGATTCATTCTTTATTATACAGTTAGACCATGTTAAAAATTTGTGGATCAAAATTGAGATGATAAATGTTCTGGAAACAAGAACTTGTTCTGATACAATCATGAAAAAATGTAGGTTGTAACATGTTATTTTTTTTATTTCCTCAAAAATACATCTTGATTCCAAAATAATTTGATTTTTTTGTCAGTTTTTTGTATTGATTAGGATTTACGGGATTAACATCAGATCAGAAGCAGCCAATGAGCAGACGGAAAGGTATATTGTTTTTTAGCCAAGTTATCTATGTGCAGGCATAGGTCAACAGTTACAGACATAACAACCTTCTTCAATGTTGTTGTTGCACCAGAGTTCAACATAGATAAGCCCCCAAAGGCACAAACATCCAATCATTGATGGCTCACCTTTGCAACGTGTCATCATCTCAGTATTGGCATCAAAAGATTATTTTCACAATTAACAAAATAGATATTTTTAAAAAACATTTTGTTTATTAAAAACACCCTTTATACATTCACATGAAAATGAATATTTTTATTCAGTCACAGTGACAATTATTTGGGAGTCGAACCTCATGAGCAACTGGAGATTTAAACTCTTAGAAAGCTATGAAAAAAGTCAATATTTTCACTTATGTTAAGGTTTTCTTATTGGGTTAAACTTAACACTACCGAAGATTTACTTTTATTCTATAAACTGTTCTTTAGTTTGAATATAGAAATACATTTCAGTGTAAGTGGTTCAAATAGAACCAGAGTAGAACACACACAGCAGCTTAAACGAAACAAGCAAATTCTACAAGGTTTTATGCAATTTTTCTGTCCACAAATCTCATATTTACAAATCCACTTTCTTTTAAATTTCTTGGTGAACTTCAACTGTTTTTCTAGCTTGAATCACTAAAGGATAAAATGGCTCTAACATTGATTTTGAGCGTCATACTTCACCTGAGCGAAGGCATCACACACAGACATTTCAGATTATAAAATTCAGTTTCTCTTAAAATCAAGGGATTTATAAATGCCCCCTGTAGTTCACATTCAGCTTAAGACAACACCCCTATGAGCTCTTCCTCCTCGTGGTCTCCAACCCCTTCTATAGGACTTTCACATGAGGCCATAAACCCGAGGTGCAGCTCATTCAGTTCCTCGCAGTTCATGTCCGTTGTGACCATGAGTTTAGTCTCCACGCGGTTACACAGAGTCCTATAGGAGGGTAGAGGGTATCCGATCTCTCTCAGGTAGTCATAGCCTTTAGTTCCGACAATACTGCGGATATTTCGGGCCTCCAGGATTGTCTCGGGGGACCAGACAGCTCGGCGGGAGCGCTTGGGGAGGGACAGAGCCCTGATCTGATCCTCATAGAGGAAGCTCTGGAGACCCATCTCAATCCGACTTAGTCTATAGAGTCGCTTCTTCATAGCTCTCACCTGTAGAAAAAAAAATAGATCAGAACATGTTATTTTGTCTCATATTTTTATGTAGAGCAGTGAAAACAAAAACCCTCTTGCCTCTTGTTTTAGTCGCATTGTCTGCTGCGTTTCCTCATCCAGCTGTTTCTTCAGGAGCTCACACTCCAGGCAGGGATCCTGCTCCGCCGTCGCATTCTCCTCCCCCATGCCAGGTAGGGGGGTGTGCCTGGCATAGCCATGGTCTTTGTAAATAATCTCCTTTTCTTCTACACACAAACAACATTTAACAGCAATTTTAGATGCAGAGTGGAACAATATTGATGAAGCAGAAGAGACACGGTAGACTAAAGCTACGAACACATCGGGAATGTGACGCGCATTCTTCAAGATCTGGTTCTTGAACGCACATTTAGTCCATGGTGTTCACACTGGACAAACAAGGAGAGGCTTCTTCTTTTTTTTCTACTGTTTACCAGAGCATGTTTGCTACTTAAAGTTGAAAGAGGTTTGGTGTGAAGTGTTGCAACTTTTGCTGCAGGCTTTTTATTTCACCGTTCTATTCCGATGTAACCCTTGTGCTATCCTTGGCATGTTTACATTAAAAGTGGGGTCATCTGGACCCCACAAGACAGTGCGCTGAACTTTTTTTTCCATGGATTTTTTATCTCAACCTTTGAAGTAATCACATATCAATGTAAGGGTGGGGTCATCTGGACCCCGTAAGAGAGCACAAGGGATATGCAAGACTTGGTGACGTAATTCTGGCTCGACACAAACCACAATTATTAATTTCTTCTTCATAATCAATTTTCAAACCCTTGATACTTCAGTGAATTTAAAGGAACACCATCCTTTTGTCACTACTAAATCAGAGTCCCTAAACATCTGACCAGGGTGGCAGGAGCAGAGGGAGAAAGTGAGTAGCTGCTCAGTCAGTGAGGGAAGATAGGATGTGGCTAAATGATGTCACTCGTGACTTTAATTTTTTTGTACTTTTCCAAAAGACAGGGAAGAAAACAAGAAAAAAAAAATGATAATAATTTTCAAGACTTTAAAACAGAAAAAATGTCAAATTTAATTCAATAGCATTAATAAAAGCCTAAAAATAAGTACAACTCAGTTATTTACAGCTAATTTTGCAATAATTCTGCCCCCACGTGTTTTTTTAAATACCTATATATAGGTTGTATTTAGATACACATGAACAACCACTAAAATCTTTGAATTAGTTTGCAATTTTGTGAATCATATTATAGATGAAAAGTTAATGATAGAAAACAGACGTTGTCATACCTGGTTCATTCCTCAGTGGCAGCAATCGGATGTATGGAGTAGTGATGGCGGGGTAAGGAGGGTTTTTCACACAGAACAGAGTGGGGATGGCATTGGGCTTCAGTTTCTTGCGGCCGGCCGAGGATTTGGCTATTTCCTCAAACTGGCTCTGCTCAAAATGATCCTTGAGAAGACACAAAAAACACTGAATTTATTAAAAATACATTCATTCAAACACAAAAAACATTAGACTAGAAGCAGTGAATGGTAAACCATTTGATTTGGGTCTTGAGTTCCTAATATGTTGCCTTCAATAATTCAAGTTAATGTATATATTTGAATCTTTTTTCAAAGTGTTTTATTAAACTTACCTGACACAGTCTGGAATGGGGAGTTGGTTCAAAGTCACGTTGACAATTAACCACCCACTTCTTCTTACGTTCAGGGTCTTTGGGAAACCGAAACAGCTGTTTTCCGATGTAGGACGAGTTGGAGCAGTGTGGTGCAGAACAGACCCCCATAGCAAGAGTTTAAAAACAAAACAAACACGAAAAGCTAAGCAAGAAACGCTAAAACTGAGTTTAGTTGTAGGGGTTTCAGAACGTTTTTTCCCCTTTTGGCAAATTACTAACAATAAAACAAGACTGAAGTTGCATTAAATTAAGTTTGTGAAACCCAGTTTTTATTCTAAATTAAATATAAAAAGTAAAATATGGAAAACATCGAATCCAGAGTAAGATATTTTGTGTTTTAAGAGCCAAAATGGCGTCCACTATCACATCCGCTGTTAGCACTGTCACGTAAAACAAATAGGTGACTATCTAGTATGCCTTATACAAAGCAGAAATTTAAACGAAAAAATACTTATAAGATAGCAATATAAACAAAAAGCTGTACTTGAAGTATTTTAAGCATTCATTTCAAATGTTTTAATATGAGTTTGAAATTTAAGAATCAAATATACTTTCTTATTAGAAGTCAGGCAAAAATAGGATAGCTGTATCCTGTCAGGACCCTAAACCCATGTTTACAGTGCCGGGGTGGTTAGCTTGCAACATGTAGCAAAAAACAAACTGGAACAGGAATATAAAGTTTAAAAAGAAGCGTAAAAAGGCGTTTGTTGCATCAAACAAACATTTCTACTAGAATTTCTTTTTCAAGCTAGCCAGTTTTACGCGCTTAATTCGTATTGAAGGCGTTTTAGGCGTAAAATTGAAACAAGCATGACTGATTCAATGGTCGTTCCTGTTATTGATGTACATAGTGGGAACTTTAAGGAGCTATGGCCAGCTCTGGTGGTTGCTATCAAAACGTCAAGCTTTATTGCACTGGACACTGTGAGTTTTTGTACATTTTCGGGTGTTGCCTAAAAACTGTACTCCCAGGCTTGCCAACACTGGTCCCCGAGAGCCACAACCCTGCATGTTTTCCATTTCTCTATTGCTTTTCTTTATGATGACTACCAATGCGGTGTGTTCAGTTAATCAGGATGAGGAATCACCAATCAGCTGTAAGCTAGGCAGAGTCGTGGCTCTTAAGGACCAGTTTTGGCCAGCCTTTCTTACATTTTATAGTGTTTTGAGAACAATACAGTCATCTTAAACTTGTGTTCCAGGAGCTCAGTGGTTTGGGAAACAGGAAATCCCTTCTGGCTGAGTGAGTGAAGCTTCTATTATATCTGTCATTCCTACATGTTTGTTTGATATAATTTTAACCCATAAGAACCCATGGTGACATTAGTGTTACAGGAAAATATCAGAAATGGGTTATGTGATTTAAATGGTTTGTGGTCCACTCCACATCATTTTATTTTAAAGGAAAATGTGTCTGGGTCTTTATGAGTTAACTCTGTTTCACATTTTCCTAGAGGAGATCTTACTCTGATCCTTGCTGTTATCTTTCAGATCTATTGAAGACAGATATAAGGCCATTTGCCATGCTGCCCGCTCTCGCTCCATCCTCTCGCTGGGATTTGCGTGTTTCAAGAAACTAGACCACAAGGTACTGTATCTCCAGGAGTCAGTTAAAACTTACAGACACCCCCAAAAACACGCTTTGCTGTTGGATATCCTGTGTAATAGAATATTAATTGCACTTTCACAGCGTTGTAACCTTAATTTCAGTTTTTATTTTTTAAGTTTTGTATAGACAATAAAAGACAATAAAATAAATAAAAAAAAAATAACAGAATGCAAAAATAGATTTGAGCAAACACGTTTTCAGAGCCACAATAACCAGATGTTTATGCTAAAACCAAAATAAATGTCGATTTAAAAAGTAGTGTCATCACTCATCTTTGATTAGATTATACTAATCATGTAAATAATAGAGGGATGTTTGGGGTAAATCCTTCTTAACACTTAAGGAGAAGTAGAGGTTGATTGATTTGATGCATTTCAAAAAGCGCTGTTTTTTTTTTTTTTTTTTTTTTTAAGCCATGTTTATTTCATAGATGATACTCTGGGTCTTGAACATTCACTGTATTTGAGAACTGGACCAGACATCACCCATAGAAAATGACTTGCTTCCGGTTCCATGCAAATTAAGTCACTTCAGTCGCCATGTTGAAGCCAGAAATTGTCAGTCAGCTGTGACTGACCCGAGTCTGTCTTAGTTAACACTTAACGGCAACCTCGCTTGCTGGTCAGGAATGAGCTTGTTGGGAGTCCACGCGCCTATCATTTGAAAACCTGCTCAGGAGAATCTGTCAAACGTTTCCAACAATTGCTGTTAGAATGCCAACTTTTGAGTTTATAACTTTGATAATGCAGCAGAGTAAAAATATATTGAAAAAATTTAGGATTAGTAACATGTTTTGAAAAAAAAAAAGGTAGCAGTCTGGGATTTTAACTTCTTGGAGCCAACGATTGTTTCCAGTATGGAGTACCAGGTGTTGGAGGTCACTCTGTCCTGTTCTCATATAAAGTCAATGGTTTTCAGATTAAAAAAAAAAAAAAAAGCTTAATGCAAACAACCCAACAAAACAACATCTAAAACAATGGTATACAAAGGAAACACTGTTCAATCCCAAATGCACTCCTTGGGAAACCAAGGAGTGACTTGTTAAGAAGCATTTCAAAGTCCTTGAGTGGCCTAGCCAAGTCTCCAGATCTCAACCTATAGAACATTTTTGGAGGGGGTTGAAAGTCCGTGTTGCCCAGCGACAGCCCCAAAACATCACTGCTCTAGAGGAGATCTGCATGGAGGAATGGGGCAAAACACCAGCAACTGTTTGAGTAAACCTTGTGAAGACCTACAGAAAACATTCGACTGCTGTCATTGCCTACAAAGGGCCTGTAAAAAAATATTTTGTGATTGAAAATATTCTTATTTTCCAACATAATTTACAAAAAAATGTTTGAAAATCAGAGAATGTGATTTTCTGGATTTATTTTTCTGGTTTTGTTTCTCATAGTTGAGGTATACCTATGATGAAAATCACAGGCCTCTCTCATCTTTTTAATTGGGAGAATTTGCACAATTAGTAGCTGATATAAAATTTGTACTCCACCAAAAATCAAGATGATTAAAAGAGAAAAAAAGGAAGTGTTGTTTCCTATAGTTTTTGTTAGTAAGACCTCTTTTCTTTCACCTCCCTCCCCAGAATCCTGACACATACCTGGTGCAGGTGTATAATCTCACCTTGCTGTGTTCTGAGGAGTACATCATAGAGCCACAGTCGGTGCAGTTCCTGGTGCAGCACGGCTTTGACTTTAACAAGCAGTACAGCCATGGAATCACTTACTGCAAGGGCAACAACAGGGTGAGGGCTGGCAGCAGGCTGCTCTAGTGTGGTGCATTGTGGGTTCCGAGTTTCCTTTCTGTCTGCAGATAGATGTCTTTGATTTCTTCTTTTCCAGGGAGGATCAGATGATCGGGGGATCCACATCCGGGCGTTGTTCACTGAACTGCTGCGTGCCAGAAAACCGCTGGTGCTACATAACGGCCTCATCGACATTGCCTTCCTTTACCAGGTGCAAATGTTTCCCTTCAGCATAATTAATAAAAGATATATTTAAAAGGTCTTGTGATTCTGAACGTTTCCCAGCATGCAGTTGGAGTTGCTGATGTACTGACGGGTATTTTTTCTTTTCAGAGTTTTTACGCCCACCTCCCAGAGCGCCTGGTCACCTTCACTGCAGACCTGTCCGACATGTTTCCTGCTGGCATTTACGACACCAAATACATAACGGAGTTTGAGCTCCGGCTCACCGCCTCCTACCTGGAATACGCCTACAAAAAATGGCAAGAGGTTTTAGTTTTACCTCTCAGTTTGAAAGTAGCTTGTCTTTGTCAAACAACTTTACAGTTTTCATTACACAAGTTTTCAGGAGATCATTTTCAGGAGTTCTCTTTGTTGTTCATAAGTAAGAAAAAAGGAACAAGACAAGTTGAAACAAGTTTAAAAAAAAAAAAACCCAAAACATTAGCAAAAAAAGGAAGAAAAAAAAACATACAGAGGGATAAAAAACCTAAACAAGGTTATACATGTTTATATTTTTTAAACTAATATTACATGGCTCAGTTTTTATATACCCCCTGACTACCGGCTGACAATCCACCTTGTGGCCGCCCAGCTGTCGCCCAATTTCGGAATGTCGTCATCCCCACCCGGTTACCCAACTGCCACCATGCGACCTCGAAATGTGCCTGGGCAACTACTGACCGATGTCAGCTTTTAGAGAAAAATCTACTATTCAATTTTAGAAGAGTAAGTTTTATACTTTTGGAGCAAATCCTCTTGTCTTCCCTTTTATAAAGTTGGAAAAACTTTACCTCTCCGCTACTGTATGTGTCCACAGTGCAGAACTCAGTTTTTTCTCCCAAAAATGTGTGCCATTATATTTGTTTATTTAAGTTCTGCATATTATCATACAGTCTCAGAAAAGTTCTTGTTGTGAATTTCTTCTGTCATCAGTAAGCTGGATAACAGCCGCGGTCTCAGCTCGGGAACGCCTGGACCTCACCTCCACATCGACTTCTGTCAGTATGCAGGTCACATGTCCACGTATGTGGATTACAGAGAGTGTCCGGCGGTGGCGTCCTCCGAGGAACAGACTGAAGTCTGCCAGCGCTTCTCTGTAAGTTTGAAATTTGAGGTTTTAACACTTTTCTGATGTTCAAACACTATCCCTCTGGTTTCTCCTTATCCTTACATTTATATCTAAGCGGAGAGATTTGGAAAAAAATGGTGTCTTCAAATTTGGACGTTGTTACCACTGGAAGATGTAATCAATAGTCGCTGGGCGCTACGCGCTAACATAGATGACCAGAAAATACATAACGTGATAGAAGTCATGCTAAAACAAAAACTCAGTATTTACATTTTAGTGTAAACTTCTGAGCTTCAGAGCACACCTAGAAACAATGTGTTTCTCCTTTGCGCCACAAGTGCAACATACATCACCCAACCGACGGAGGGATAACCAGCCCTGAATCACTGCGGTTCCTCCTTAAAAAAAAGGGAGGGAATTTGCTTTAGAGAAACTATCCCATATTATAATATGACCTCCACAGTGCATAAAAATTAGTGTTTTTGAGGTCTGTCTTCTATCTTTTTTGACACATTTCTCTTAGTTATCCCTTAATAACCTGTTTCTCAAATCTTATTGGTGTGATAAGAATATTTTTATGGGCCTTAATGATAATAAATGTTGATGTTAAAGTAATTTTAAAGAGACAATCCTCTTTAAAATGAAATTCTTGTTTGACCCAAGTATTTTATGAACTAAACTTGATTTGTAAACGCTTTGTCTTTAAAAGGCTTTCGGCTGGTGTCCCAATGGCACAAAGTGTCCGTTATCCCACGACACCGACCTGATCGTTCTCCAGGATGAAAAATGCAAAGACGACAAGAGAAAGAAGAGGAAGAGACAGAGAGAGAAAAGGAGAGCTGGAGGAGAAAGTGCAGAGGGGTCTTCCATCTTCGAGGGCGCCCCCTTAAACAAAATACCAAACATGGAGGTGGATGCAGATGGTGACAAGCCGAACACGACAACCGAGACACGGCGAGAGGATTTGCCACATGACGACAGTCAGACCACATTGGATGAAGCGCAGAGCGAGAACGCCGAAAAAGACGACAAAGCTGAACTTAACTGTCCGACAACGAGCACAGTGGATGAAAGCAAAATGGAAGACGGAAGCAACGAACAGCTCAGAGGCCGCCCTGCAGAGGCCCAAAAGAAGAAAGCTGACGCAGGCACGCATCGAGCGGGGTTTGACGCCTACATGACGGCTTACATTTTTGCCTTCTCCTGCGCTCTCTCCAAGAAGGAAAACTCTGAAGGTGGTGAAAACAAGAAAGAGCAGTCGTGGCTTCCTGCCTGTCTCAATAAGGTCTATCTGAGCGGCAAAGCAGCTCCTCTCAATGTGGTCAAAAGCACATTCGCAAAATCGTCCAAAGCCCATTTGGAGAAGATGGAGATGGTGTGGGGAGGGAGCATGTAGTGCAGACACCTCATTAATCGCTTTTCATTAGATAAAGATTTTGGCACTTCTTTTCTATTTGGATGTTAAGAGGTACTACCTTCATGTGTTTGTGTTTTTTTATTTTTTTTACAAGCATTTTTGACAGAATACCTGCAAAGTGAAAGATGTTTAGATATTTGATTGTTGTTGGTATCATTTTAGTAAATAGAATTACAGCTAAATCATTTCATTTTTATTTTAAGAAACAAATATTTTAATTTCAAGAAATATTCATCAGCAAGCATTTTCAGCCATTGATTTACATGTAAAGGGGATGAAAGAAGGCATGCCTAATTTATTACAAGTCATGAGAAAGCCCCGGTTTTGTTAAATTCTGCAACATTTTCTAAAAGTGTCGTAATTAAAAATAAATGCAATGGCTTCCAATTTTATTAAAT
>NC_050528.1:21561752-21587016 GCF_002922805.2 Oryzias melastigma
TATTCCTCCAAAATAAAAGAAATGGACTTGAAGAATGTATATGCAATGGATGTCAATAAAGTTTATTTAAAAAGAAGCTCGATAAGAGCGCGTGCTAGCGGTAAGCCATACCATTAATACACATTAAATAACTACTTTTTGACGTATAAAACTGACCGTTTCTTAAAGTTTAAAATTTATAAATGGTTTAAATAATGTTTTTTTATTACGTCAACATTTTTTAAAACTATACCTTTTCAAATTATTAAAACTCTCCGTTTTTTTATTTAGATAAATATTAGCTGCTATTAATTTGATTTTTTATAACATCGGAGGAAACATAAATGCTTCGAGTTTTATGACATAAATTTAAAAAAAAAAAAGTGGCAAAAGTGCAACTTCCGGTGGTGCGCTCCAGCGGATATCACGCAGATGTCTCTTCTTACAAAGCCACAGCTTCCAGCGCATCACCGGGCGGTAGCCGGCAGAAAGGATCTTGTTGCGGTTCTGTTCTGACCGGCGTCGAATCTACTTGTTGTGCTTCATACGTTTTCGCAGACGGTTCTCTTAAATTGACTGTTTTTATCTTTGCTCAGAGCGACCAGATGACAGAACGACAAGCGAAGCTCTAGCATTTAGAAATGGCAGCCGACGAAATTGACTACAATATCGTGTTTCCTGATGCGAGCACCTCAGGTTAGCTTGGCTTCATTGTAAATTATGCATGATTTTTTGTGCCTTTTTCCCATCTACGATTTTCAACCGGAAGCGACAGAAGTGCCAGCCAGTACTGATAAATTAGCTAGCTAAAATTAGCTTGTTGTGCTAACGCGCTGTTGTGTTGTGCTGTTGGTTTCAGAGAGACACTGGCAGGGGACAAAGGAGCCAGTTGTGATCCTGCTGGGCTGGGCTGGATGCAAAGACAAACATCTCTCCAAGTACAGCTCCATCTACAGTGAACAGGTCAAGAATTACAAGAAATAAATATATAAATAAAACTACAAATCCCAGATGCAATGACTACAAGCCACAATTGTCTAAGGCCCAGAAACTACATTTGGTGACCAGAAATGATAGATCTTTGAATTTTGAACGAAAATAAATGGCTCAATAGAGCTAAAATTAAACAAGTAGTTAATATTTTACAACTTAATGATCACCAATAAGAAAATCTGGTACAAATATCAAGTTGTCTTCTCTATTTGTGCTCTAAACTCCACCAAATTGCCACAGGACATAATTTAGGTGGTTTGAAAAGTCTTAATGGATCAATTTATGTAATTACAGGTTTTATTTCTGCTAAGTAAAGTTTATTATTCAGTACTAAAGGCTTGATCACTCCTTACCGTGCCCATTACCATAATTCTTTACGATGTTCCGTGTGGGCGTCAGGTACGCAGCAACAAATTCCACACTTGTCAGCACGTTTCCTCAATGTTTGGGTATGGTTTTGTTTTTTTTTTTTACTTATTTTGTACCTTTCACGAAGCTGTGAAATTGATTCAACATCATAAGTAGGCTCAGAAATGTCTAAGTCCACTGTACCTTGTTTGTTCCAAAGAAAAGTTTAAGCTATCCCAGAATGCACTGTAAATTTTCCAATGTCTTTCGATGACAACGCTTCTCGGTACATACCAGATGACTTTTTTTTATTTGTCTGTTTACAGAACGATCCCCCTCATTCACAGTTTTCTCTGCCTTTCTCACCTTTAGGGATGCGTCACCATCCGGTACACGGCTCCTCTCAAAACCGTCTTCATCTCCGAGTCTTTTGGCTACAAGGAGCTGAGCAGCACGGCGATGAAGCTGCTGGAGATCCTCTACGACTACGAGGTGGAGAACAGCCCCGTCGTCTTCCACGTCTTCAGCAACGGCGGCTTCATGCTGTACCGCTACATCATCGAACTGCTCCAAAGCGACAAACAGTTCAGCTCGCTGTGCGTCATCGGAGCCGTGGTGGACAGCGCCCCGGGGAGCGGGAACGTCCGAGGAGCCCTCCGCGCCCTGACGGCCACCCTGGGGCCTCAAATCAGCCCCGTTATAAGGTACACCCTCCTAGCGCTTTTTGCCGTCAGTGTTTTCCTCCTGCGGGTGGCGCTGTACCCATTGACGAAGTTCATTCACAAGAACCACTACGACGCCGTGCAGGACCGCCCCCCTGCCTGGCCTCATTTCTACCTGTACTCCGAGGCGGATCAGGTGATCCGGCACAGTGACATTGAGCGCTTCATGGACTCTCTGAAGAGGAAGGGCGTCTCGGTGGACGGCTTCGATTTTGTTTCCAGTCACCACGTCAGTCATTTCCGGGATTTCCCTCAGCAGTACACGCTCAAGTGCCGCAGTTTCCTGGCTGCCTGCATGAAGGACTTGAGAGGACTGAACGAAAACGCAGAGGAGTTCAAAGAAGACGACTCTTGGAAAGGAATTCACTGAGACTGTACTGCTGCCTTAAACAGCCTTGGAAATCTGATTGTAATAGTGTGCAAACATCTGTGGGCTTACAGAGCTTTAAAGACCCACTCCCATGAAAATCGCGTTTTAAAAACCCATTCCAGTCATCTTTTAATATAATTTGAAAGGTTTTCCAGTAGTCTTTTAGTTGTGTTGTTTTTAACCAAAATTTAAAATAAAACTGACATTTTCTAGAATAGAGTTTCAGCAGAGTGGCAGTACTTCATCATACTGCTAGCTCTCAACCTAGCATTAGCAGTGCAACAAGCAATATTGGAGCTATCCAGCCGTACAGCTCGTATTAAGAAATCAAGGATGTACATGGATCTAGAAAAAGTCTGTGTACCCTTTGGGATTACTTTGATTTCTGCATGAATTTGTCATAAAACTGTTCTGATCTTCATCTAAGTCACTTAAACTAATACAACATTGAATGTGTAAGCATTCAAAGTGCAGGGTGTGACAAATATGTGAACCCATGGATTTAATAACTGCTTGACCCTCTTTTGTCAGCAATAACTTCAACCAAGTTGAAGTTGCATTAGTTTAATCCAGGATTCTACAACCTGTGACACAAAGAGCCATTTGGTCCAAATAACCAGGGAAAGCCACAAAGTCTCACTTCCTGTTTAGCAAAATATAATTTATTTATGTTTTTTGACTGTTGAGCTATTCATTTATAAAAAAAAAATGTAGCTTTCCTATTTGCACAATAATTGAATTATAACAGTATGACTTTTTTTTTACTGTAATTTTCTTTATTTTTTTTTTACTTTTGAAAGCAGCACATACAAGTTCTTTTCAAAATAAAATACACCCTGCTGCAGCAGAGTTACTTTGATTAAAATGTTTAAGAAAAAAACTTTTAACACTTTGATTTTGGTGCACCATTCTCCTTTTTCAGAATTTTACTCTCAAGTATAAATATGACTGTGTTGCACAGCAGGGGAAAACCTAATAAACCTAATAAACTAAAACAAATGAATCAGAACAACAAACCTATTATTTTATTTAAATCTTTAGTATCTTTCTTCAATCTCAAAGAGCTACAATGGAGGAATGAAAGACCTGCATGTGGCTCCGGAGCCTCAGGTTGGAAACCCCTTGTTTTAAGCCGACTGTGTTTGTCATGTGATGTCACCTAGATGGAGATCAGAAAATATTTTATGACAAATTCATGCAAGAATCCAAGAAATCTCAAAGGATTCAAATACTTTTTCTTGCAAATGCATTCGTCTACAACTGAGAGAAGGGAGTTCGTGGCCCCACTCATTGTAGCTTGTACGTCACAATTAGAAGCTTTTTTTTTTTTTTTTTTTTTTTACTCCTGATGACTATTTGAAAAAATAAATACTCTGAAATGCAATTTTGGGCTTAAAATGTCTTCATATATGTCCTCTGTCATGAGAGACATGCCACAAAAAGCTGTTAAAACCCCCAAAAACAATCATCAGGAAAAGGCAGGTGTCATCTGCATAACTCAAAGTTTATGCTATGTTTAAAATGTGATTTTCATCAGAGTGGATCTTTAAAGAAGACATTCTCTTTTTTTTCCTCTTTTTTATCTGTAGCCTGGACTAAACCTTCTAATATTTCATTCTAAATATCTAAAGAAAGCTTTTAATTTGAAAGTTACACGACTTTCCTGCAGTGTGGTTTAAGATTAGTCGTACAGTTTCTGTCTTCCATTGAAGGATTCGTTAACGGAATGTTGCACAACACTGAAGCCTGGTAGTAGTGAGTGGTAGAGCAGAGATGGACTTCGTGGAAACTCTTGTTAGCAACTAAAATGGTCATTGTATCTACTGAGTTCTCTTTCATGTTTGGAGCACACGGCTAAATATGGTTTTCCAAAGTGACATCATCGATCAAGCTGGTTAAAATCAGTACCCCAATCTTGTCTTTTTTTTCTTTTTTTTGAGGTTTTAAAGACTGAAACTTACATTTCCTTTTCAAAATAAAGCTTAAACGGGCGTAGAAAAACATTCAAACATCAAAGACTACTCAAAGGCACAGAGGATATATTTAGATCAAAGTTATGAGAAAAGTCTAAAATTCCTACTAATCCATTTCACATGTTCACAACTTTTGGGTGGCTTTAAAAACAAAGTGATACATTTTAATTTCTAGTAATTTTGCTTATTTATAGGTTTTGCTTATTTATTAAGGGTTTTAATGCATTAAAGTTATTAGTCCGTTATATAGCAAAAGCTATAAGGCTAAATTTTCAACAAATAATTGACAAAACCCTTTAAAATTTATCTTTTGAAGTATTTTAAATGCTATTTTAAACACTAGTTGTGCTGAATTTCTAATACATGCCTCTATATATTCTGTATTTATTTAATATAAAAAACAGATTCAAATTCCAAATGTTTCAAGAAAAGTGATTTTTCTCCACTGTTTGAGGCAGAAAAATCTTTTACTTTATGAAGTGAAATCTTCTTTTAGTCGATAACTGGCAGATTAAACCTCCTTAATATGTGACGAGAGGTGATAGATGAAGAATGTAAATGTCAAGCACAACTGATGTATTCTATTTAACTTATGTGCCTTTAATAAATGAACATGACCACACTTTATCTTGCACTTTTTCTCTTGTTTTTTTACGTTTATTTTCTGGAAAACACTGTTAGTGAGCTTTTATTTTGAAAATAAGGGGATGTTGACTATTTTAAGTGAATACATAACACAGAAAGCTTCAAAACAACAAGAAAAAAACTTTTATTTTAGATCTGAACAATAAAAGTCAGAAAAGCATAAATAAGTTTATACATTTGGGAAAAAAACACTAATTTTTAGGCAGCTCACTTTTATTCACTGAGATGATCTGAACGAAATAGAAATATGAACACATACTATAAATGTGTGTGCTGAAATACTATCAAAATCTGACAAATTGATTTCTTAATCCATCAGGAAAAAGAGGCCGCAGTAAACCCAAGCAGCCAGAGGAGGCGCAGTTGTGCAACAGAGGCACAACAACATTTGATCTTACAAGTCACAAGATCTAAGCCTATATATAACACGTGGTTTCAGCATCCTCCAGTTTGTTTTCCAACCACATTAGCTGTTTACAATAGTGGCGCACCGTGAGGGCCTGCAAAGCCTTCAGTGAAGGCCTAAAGTTATCTGAAAATAAGTATCTGAATCACAGAGAAATGTTTTTTTTTTTAAATATATACACACACATTTGTCCAAAACATACTGTTCCGTCATGCTTCTCTCACTGTCAGACAGCTTTTTCACATGAAGTTTCTAACCAATCAGAATTTAGCCCTCACTTGTTGCTAGGTTCATAAAACTTTAAGAATGTAAATTTTCCACATAAATATGAATAAAAACAGGCAGAGATATTTTTCCAGGAGGAATCAGCTTAAATATAAAATAACTTTCAATATTTTACCCTCCATAAAACTATATTTTGTCAAAATTATACAAGTTAAAAATAAACGCAAGATTAATAACAATAAAATAAAATGATCTGAAGGGCCGGATATAGTTACCTGGAGGGCCGGATCCGGCCCCCGGGCCTTGACTTTGACACGTGCTGAAGACAGTAGCTGCTCTTGATTTTTCTTAGATTACTCGCTGTTTTGCAGTTAACAATAGAAGAAGGCAGAGAAGTTGATTAAGTTGTTGATATATTGCGTAAGTGATTCTTAATACAGACTTTTCTGAAAAAATTGGTCATCGTAAAAAAAAGGCCGCCACACCCCGAAGCTAGAACAGTCTTTCCCTCTTTTTTATTTGCTTTAATTTAAGTTATTATCATCCAAAGATTTCCAATTTGATCTGATTCCTTCTGACTTAAAGAAAGCTTGACTTCTGCTGGTGCATTTCACCACTAGAGGGCTCCCTGAGGGGGAGGACATGAGATAACATGCAGCCTCTTCAGTAGAGCCTTGTCAGGAGACATGAGGGACTGTGGCACGCGTGACTGAAATCGCCCAGTAGGGATGGTTATTGAATGTCTGCAGCTTGTCAGATTGTGACATTTGGAAGAGCAAGCAGTTGGCATTTGCCTCTGCCACAAGCCTGGTGCTGGCACTTCATGTATCATGAAGAGATGCTCAGAGGAAAGGGAGAAGGAGAAAAGTTTCCCCGTCTGCACAGACAGATGAACATCGCTTACTGGAGTGCACAGGAGGTGAGCTGCTGTTCCTGCACACAAGTCTTTGTCACTGACAAGGTTTTGCTCCGCACTCTGGTGCTAAAAGTTCGACAAAGGCAACTTTGCATCACTTATAGTGTCAGCATTTGAGAGGAAAATGAATAAAATTCCATTTTTACGGATATATGATGACAGCTTAAAAAATGGTGACATGGTCTGATCCAATTTTAATCACTACATTGTATTTTTTTTTATAATATTTATGAATTAAAAATGTTTTCTTCAAATTTCTCTAATTTTATTTTCATTTATTGACAATCCTGACACTTTTTATTTAGTAGAACTTTTTGCAAAGATTTTTTATTTTTATTTTTAAGATTTTCATTTCAGCCTTTTTGCTGCTCTTTTATTCAGAAATGTATTCAGATCACAACTGAAAGTGTCCACTCTGTGTCAAACCAAAAACATACTGTTGTGCTATTTCAAAATTAAACAACTTTTTTTTTTTTTTTTTATGTTATTAGTGAGTGTTTTCATTGCATTTATTAAAACTACTTATATAAATGTTACACTAAGCGGCTGGGTGGCTCAGTGGGCTAGGTGAAGGGCTGACATGCTGGGTTCAATTCCCAGGGTTGTCCACTGATCCCCACCCAGATTGGGTCCTTAGGCAAGACCCTTGATGCTGACCGTAACTGGGTCCCTGTGCCCATAAAGAACAGGGTTGTGTCAGGAACAACCCCAACACTGGCAGGCGGAACGTGAAGACAACCCGGAAGTAACAAAACGTTGCAGTACCGGCACTGACCAGAGAGGCTGGTGCTTAGAGTGAGCAAATTCCCATAGACTCCCATGTTAAAATCCTCATTTTCAGCCCTCCAATAAACCCCTTTAATGCCTGGTGCTTAAAGTTTTTATTTAATCAATAGCTGCATATTTGATCGATGACAACTCTGAGGGGAGTGAATTTTTTTCTAAGTTTGTAATTTTTTTTTAAACAGCATTTATTTTCGCTTAATGAGGGGGCGTGGCCTTTGATTGACAGGTGACGATCGCAGTGGATTCTGGGAGCAGTGCTACGGTGTTTTGCTGTCTGCTGCAGATTTAGCGTTAGCATGAGCGCTATATTTCAGTTTTTGTCCTGCTGCCATGCTGTAAACTGTTCTAACACGCTCTCTGGGAGTCATCTGGTGTCTTTTCTTCGGTAAGTACTAAAAGAATAACTTTATATTTTCCGGCCCGCACCGGACCGCTCAATAGATACGAGACTTAGCTTAGCTAGCTAGCGAGATTTCGTCACGTTTCCCAGCATGCACTGCGGCTCAAACTGTATCTTTTTAAAAGAAAAAAACATTTAAAATCATTTTTGTTTTCACCCTATTTTATTTAAAACTAACGATCATATAGTGTGTAATGCAAATTTGCCAAAAAAAACTGGAGTTAAAACCATTTGTCTGCGCGTGTGGGTAACAGAGGGGTATAAATAGCAATCGGCGACATTCGTCTATTGGTTCAAACTTGGAAGTGTGCTGACGTGCTGGAAGGCACCTCGAGCTGCTCCTTGCACCCTGGGGGTTAACCCGGGGACCCGCCAGGGCGCTAGGAGCAGCTCGAGCGGGGGACCGGTGAAGGCGGGCGGTAGAAAGCGATTACCGTAAAATACAAGGGCACCCAACTACATGTCTCAGGCGCTACCAGTGAGTACTCAGCACAGTACAAGCTGGTAGCGAATACTGGACTGTAGAGCTTACTCAATGAGTACCCTGCCAGTTCCCCTCCCAGGTTTGAACCCACCAGACGCTTGGCCAGCGTCTGGTGTATTTTTTTTTTAATAAATGTTACTATGTTAGCTATGACTGAATATTTCTAATGTTTTTCTTACTGATGAATTATACACGTAAGGGATAATACCGACGAAGTGTGCGTTAATTTCTCATAATGGAGGGTTTTATCCCGCTTATACCATGGTCATTTACAAAATAAATAAACATTCGATCAATATTTAGTACTTTATTCTTGTTAATTCTTTGGTTTAGCTCATTTTTCACAAAAAAAGCGGACTATTTGATCGTGATGCAGCTTGTTCTCACGGTGACACCGCGGAGAGCCTGAAGCCTTTACAGACCTCAGCTGCAGCGGTAAACTGTCGCTGTTTTGAAAAGAAAAACCGGACAAATTAGGATTTTTTCCCTTCTTTTTCTGAAGTTAAGCCTTTAGTGGGCAGCTACAACATAAACGGCACACAATCAGCTTCTGTCTCTGTGTTTCATTTCACGGCAGGTTCGCTCTTCTGAGCTGCTCTAAAAGAAGAAACTCCCTCTTGTGGTGAGACAGAAGACTACACCTTTTTCATGCCGAGTACTGTTTTATTAGTGGGAGAATAACTAATTTTATAAACAAATGATCAAAGTTAAGCCCAACATTATGGGGTGGAGGGTTGAAACTATGTCCTATAAAAAAACAGTTTTTTTTTATTATTATTATGGGTAAAAACTGCATGGCCATAATAAAAAAGGACACTTTGAAAAGAAAGAGACTTTGAGATGTTAACCTTAAACAAACAGGTTAAACGAGATTGTCAACCTTTAAGCATCTTCTGTCTTTATTTAACTGATGCTGAAGTACACAACATCTGTAAATCCAGAGGTTTGAAGAAACAAAGAAACGCTGACACACCCATAGTCTGCAGAGTCATGGAAATAGTCCTACAGAGATGAAGTAGGTCATAATCAGTGAATTGCTGACATGCAAACGCATCTTCCAATTGGAACTCACAGGGAACTGAGCGCTTTGAAAAAAGGCCTTGGCAAAGACAGATGAAAGACGAAGGAGCAACAACAAGAACAAAAATAGATTAATTTTGTGATTCCTGCTGCTTCTGCATGCCACACCGAGCTTGAAATACTTGGAGAGCATGAAAGGTGAATCAACGAGAAACTGTCACTTCCAGATTCATTTAAAGACTGAATCACTTTCTTCTGCTGCTGTCTCACAGACACCACACCAATCATCTTTCAGTCTTTTTGTCATCCATCTATTACTGTAGTATGTTCAAGTTTCTCCCAGGTCTTTGAACACATTTTTCCAAGTACTCACCTGTAAAGATTCATGATGTAAATAATCCACCTGGAGAATTGAAGCTGTTAGCCGTTAGCATTGAGGAGTCGCAGACGGTACTAAAACAAACCGCAGGAAAAGCGGGCTAACTCGGTCCCGCCCCTTTCCTCCATATTTGGAACGTCCGTGTGAGGCGGAGTTAACTCCAGCCAATATGGCTGCGGCCATGAGCTGAATATTCAGGCTTCATTTCAGGGACTGTGGAAGTCAATGGGTGACGTCAGAGATGATGCGTCTAATTATATATTAAGTCTATGGTCAGGAAGGGCATCTGTCATAAAAACTCTGCCAAATCACTGATGCGAAACAGTGGGTGCTGTTATGCTGTGGCGACCCGAAAGGGATAAGCTGAAAGTGAACTACTACCTATATTAATGTTACACTATTGCAATATTATTAGAATGATAATATACTTATAAAAACACTTTGCTGATGGAGGTGGTCTTTTAAGGGGAAAAAATACAAACATTATTGGCTCTTTTGTTGTTTTTGAAAATGACCCACTTCAGAATTTTTCATAACTTATTAGTATAATGTAATAAATAAATAAAAGGAAGAAATAACAAGTTAAACTTCAAACTGACTGATCACAAATAACAAACTTCTCCGAAATGAGTCCAAGAATAGGATGCGGAAAACACTAAAATCTATTTATAATTGGTCAAAATGGAGCATGCACGGATCTGGTTGAAAACTTTTTAAAGAGAATTACAAAATCAAGCCATTATCAACAATTGAATGTGAAAATAAATTTTCGCATTCTTTTTTGTAAATACGCAGAAACACCGCATCCATTTTTTGGCCACACATTATTGAGTTGGTTTACATGTAAGTTTAGGTGAATTTTAGGTTAAAGGGGGTTTACAGTGGTTAAGAATTTAAAGAAAGTTCCATCCATCCATCAAAAACATAAAAAAAACAATTTAAGAAGCTGTCAGATTCACATTTTGCCATATAGACCCCAACAAACACATTCAATTCTTTTATTTTTAGTTATAAAATAAACCCTCTGCATTACATCTCTATAAATCCATTTCTTCAAGTTTTTTTTTCTTTTAAACCAAGTGTCCTATACTGTGTTTTTATTTAATTTTATTTCATTGTTTAGATCTTGTCATTATTCCTGTTTGGTGGGATTTTTTTTTTTCAAATTCTGTTTTTATTAAGTTACTTAAATTATTTCTGTGTGAAGAAAACTTCCATTGAGTATAAATCTTAAAAAAAAAAAAAAAAAAAAAACCAGTAGAAACCTTTTCTTAAATGACATTTGAACAAATCGGATAAAATTTTGCAGCAAGTACATGTTATATATCGCATAGAAATAAAAAAAAAAGAAGATCATAATATATCAGATTGTTTTCCTCTGAAACAGTGACATCAACACTCCTGTAGAGGGCAGCATTGACTCACAGTTGCTGCTGTTCCAGCAGCTTCACCTGCATCAAGTTACAACCCAATGGACATTATTTTTGGGGGGCTGCTGGGGTGTTTTAAAAAAAAAAAAATAATAATAAAATATATATATATATATATATTAAAACAGTGACAAGTAAATAACACATTTTCCTTTTATTTACAGTATTATTTATCCCTTTTTTGAATAGATTTTCTGTCACTAAACAACCGTGAAAAGGTAGAAACTGCATTGGAATGGGTTTTAACAGGTTTTTTTTTTTTTAAGCACAAAAAAGGAGTCTAGAAATGGGAGGAACCCACGGCCCCACCCCCTTCACAAAAAGCATTGAAAGAAGAAATTACCTCCATGGAAGTTAATGAAGTCTTACAAGTTGATGAGGGGAAAATTGCGGCGAAGAGGGGTCAGTGCTTTCTCTTTAGCCTTTCCCTCTTCTGTGGAAAATGGCTGCGGTCAAGATCCATACTTTTAGAGGACGCTGAGCACGGCAACAAAGAGATGGAGAGAAAGAGATGAAGGGGTGGCGATGACGGTAGGGAGGAAAAAAAAAAAAGCACCAAGATTAATGGTATTAAGTGGTAGCACTTGGCAATGCAGTAACATATCGTCTGCGTTCTCTATTACGGGCTGATAGTTTCATAGGCCTTGGCTTTACACTGTGACTTTTAGCTGTGATTTACAGGATTCAAATAATCCGCCGCGGCTTTTCATCATCACAAGACCTCTCCTGTACGGAGCAACGTCTGTGCCGAATTTATCGAAAAATACAATCGCCGACTTAAAACAGGTTAATGTTTCCCTTCTGCTCCCCGGATCGCTGGTTATCATGCAAAGAATTGAACAATTTTCCTCCGGTTTAATGTCACTGCGAATTGGAGAGTCGCATTTATGTACATGTTGACATTTGGGACGCTTTGCTGTGAACCGGGTTTCCAGATCGTTGGAAGGGGATGTGCATTTTTATCGGACAGAAACATACACAGGGAAAGACATAAAGTCAAAGATAGCATCTGATGGATAATGTCTGCCCTTCTGCTGATTTTTCACTGATTTTTTAATAATAACGTGTGACATTTTGGTTTTACGGCTGACATTCTTGTGGCAAGTTTTCTACGATATAAGTTTCTGCTTCTTCTATACCTTTTTTTCCTATAGAAGTCTGATGATACAAATCTTATTCTCACTCTCATTTCTTCTGGGGGTGTTTCCCGCTGCTTTTTATGCGACACATTTTCTTCCCACTCCACAGGACCCGGCGTGAAGCAGGGAGCCAATGATAAGTCACTCAAGTCGCACTCTCATCCCTCTAATGAGCAAAGTATCCCGCGGAAATCGCATCGGAGACAGCATGGCTGCTCCCCGGTGCACACGCAGAAGTAAATGTGCCACGAGTGCACGCTAACGCCTTCAATGGGATGAAATCCGGAGGATTGGTGCTAACGTCGGATCTGCCTTTGAGTAACTTTAAAAGGTCTCATGGTGTTGGGGTGGGAGAATTGATGCGTCTGTGTGCGAGGGGCTGCAGAGGGGAATGGGCTCGCTGGACCAAACAGGGGAAGCCGTCATCAAAATCCCCCCGTGGTCTATCTCAGTCCCTCAGCCCAGTGCTTAAAACCAAAAGCAGCAATAAAGAGATGGAATGGTAGATAAAGAAGAAGAGCGAGAGCATCAGCAGTGTGGAAACCCCTCAGCGTGTGTGCAGCCTATTCAAAGCCGGAGTGTGTCAGTGCAGGAGGCTGTGCATGTGTGTGTGTGTGCGCTTTTCTTCACAGATGTCCTTGAACAGAACCCCCTCTGCTCTGCAGATCCCTGCTGCCACTGGAGAACATTTGACAAGCAGCAGGCTCTTGTTAGACGCTGTCAAATTAAAGGTGTGTGCAGGTCCCAGTGTGTGTGTGTGCGGCTCTATTCAGAGCCCTGTCAAATTAAAACTACCAAACAAACTGTGCGTGTCACACAGACAGGAGAAGTTCTGTGTACGACGGCAGTGGTGAGCTCAGGGCTGCTTTGTCTGTTTGTGTCATGGTAAAAAAAAAAGGGAGTTATTTTTTATATGCATCTTTTACTTATTTGCAAAACACAAATACATGCATTGCTGCGGAGGAGGAACCGAAGAGGGAGCAGCTTAAAGTAAAACTGTCAAAATTGTGATTTACTGGTCGCAAAAGCAGAACTCAGGCGATGGAATCTGTGTTGCAGTGGAGGATTTGAAAAGAGAAACCGTGCAAAAGACTTATTAAAGCCGATTTGAATTGTTGTCAATTCACTCGTAAATAAAGGTTTGTTGAAAAAAACAGAAATATTTAAAAATGTGAAAATAAAATCACTAAAGATTTTTGAGCAATTCCTGGAATTGGTACGGAGCTACAGACATGACATTATAATAATAATAATAAATTGTTCCCTCAAATTAATGATTTGTGGTCACAAATTAGCATCATATTAGCGAATTGAGAGCATATGCTTTCAGTCGAGGGCACAAATGAGTATTTTGTGGCCACAAATTTGTAGTAAGAATTAAAGTTACTCGAATACAAGTTTTTGCCAACAAATTGCTTGTTTGTGGTAAAGAAATACTAATTCACGGCTTAACAGCTTAAGTGGTGACTATCTAGAATTTTTTAGACATGAAAAAGAGGATTTTGTGAACACAAACTTGTGTTTTGTTGACACATTTTGCCATTTAGTGGGCACAAATTACTATTTTGGGGGAACAAGTAATATGAATTGAAAATATTAAAATACAAATGCCCAAAAAATACAATTTGTGAAGACAAAATGCTGATATGTGTCAACAAAATACAAGTTTGTATAGTCAAAATTCTAATTTATTCCCACAAAATGTTTTTGCCAACAAAATCCTAATTTGTGTGCAAAAACTGCTACTTTGTGCTTATGAAATACTAATTTGTGTGCAAAAAATGCTAATTTGTGCTGACAAAATGCTGATTTGTGCACACAAATGCCAATATGTCCCAAGAAATTGCTAATTTGTGCACTGAAAAGCCTTATTTGTGTATAATAACTGCCGACAAAATGCTAATTTGTGCCCAGAAGATTAAAACTTGTTCCCACAAAATGTTAACCTATTGTTTGCCCAAAAAATGTAAATTTGTGTGCTCTACAGGCAAAATTTTTGAGAGCAAAATGCCAATTTATTTGCAAAAAATCCCATTTGTGCACATAAAATGCTCATTTGCATCCACAAAAATTGTAATTTGTACCCACAAAATGTTGGGCTTATGTTTACCCAAAAAAATGGAATCTGTGCACACTCAAGACTAATGTTTTGCCAGTAAAATGCTCATTTGTGAGGAAAAAAGCTCATTTGTGCCTGCTAATTTTTGGACTCAGATGCCAACGTACCCAAAAAAACTTTTTCTGCTTACAAAATGCTAATTTATGTGTGAAAAATGCTAATTTGTTTGCAAAAATAGTGCTAATTTGTGTAGAAAAAAAGCACACTTGTGCCCATAATAAGCTAATTTGTGCACTCAAATGTCAATGTACCCAAAAAACGCTAATTTGTTGCCCACACAATGCTAACCCGTGCTCACAAAAATGCTAATTTTTGTGTGAAAATGCTAATTTGTGTGCAAACCATGCTAATTTTTGCCTACAAACATTTTTTGTTTGTATAAAATACTAATTTGAGCACACAGAATATCCTACTGATACTTGGTTGTACAAATTTCAAATTTGAGTGAACAATAAGGTTTTAAAATTTTCTCTCATGTTCAGAGCTCTGTAATGTAGAGCTAAATTTGACATTGAAGAAAAAGGCTTAAGAGCAGAGTTTTATTATTTTTTACCACTTAAAGTTACAGAATCATAGAAGGCCACACCTGAAAGTTAAACCCCCCCACATGTATGCAACTTCAGCAAAAAGAAGAAATGCAAAGAGATAAAACATCCTTTGACAGCATGCATGTTTATCTTTGCCTAAAACCATATATCTCATTAAACAGAGCAGTTACACTAAGACTTTTGAAATACAAGTAATCAGTTGTGCGTCTGAAAAATTATTCCTTGCAATTCAGAAACTCAAGCAAACACTGAGCCATGCCAGGTGATGAATGATGATTAAAACTCAAGGGAGAGTTGTAGGTTTTCATGCAGGTGGGGGACCGACACAGATATATATGCAGGCCGCCTTTATGTATGGAGTCTGCATCATTTATAGGATATCCAACTGTGTTTGTGGGGGAGTCCGCACAAAGCTTCTGCATCCGCAGTGACTAAATATATATTGCAAGAGCAAAATATTTACACAAGACAAATTCTCTACGGTAAAGTCACTTTGTTGGCTGTCATGACTAAATGATTGTGGAATTTCTGGCCTCCAAACTTGTGGTTTTTGACCAGAGAGCGGCTCAAAAGGACAGAATAATGCAAAGATATGATCATTTGTTTTCAATAAACTCTTAAAATCTTCCAGACCTAGATAGTGTTGCAACCTCAAACAAAGAATTCAAAAAAATTTAGTTACTTCTCGGTTATTTTAACACTGCACTTCTGAGTACTTGTGCAGCTGTAATTGCTGCTCAACTATTAGAGTCTTTGCTATGATCAAAATAGCTGACCATTTAAAGATTGATCATAAGATTTTTTCCACTTTTTGTTCTTTAAAAATCAGATTATGAGCTTTCTTTTTTTCTCCTGGAAATGCAAACACATAATGTCCCATATTCTATTTAAGTTACTTTTGACTAAATGTCATTTTGTTGCATTGTGGTGAACCATCTAAGAAAAACTGAGACGTTTGTTTCTAGAATGACCAAAGATTTCTGTTTTTTCTTTTGGATGTGCTTAACAGAGACAACAACAGACTATCCAAGGAAGCAAACTGTAATCCAGATTAAATAGCCCAGTGTGAACAATATCACCATTGCTACAAAAATGGTGAGCGATATTGAAGCTATCCTGTCATCTTCGAGTCGATGCATGAGAATGGAGCGAAGACGTCGGGGGACTGTAGCTTCTTTTTACATCACAACTACTATCTTTTTCTAACTGCATTTTTTGATTCAAAGCCGTTTGTCTTAATAAATACTCAGAAAGACAAATTAAAGCTTAATTTTCTTTATATATGTCCTGTATCATCAGAAAAATGCCATATAAACATGTTAAAAACACAATGTTCATTGGATTGTATTTGAGATTTTTGCTGTTTTGATGGTGGAGAAAACACATTTACTGCCAAGCCTCGCCAGGAAAGAAAAGGAGAAACTCTTAATAAAAACACAACCACTTTTAGAAGTTACAAAAATGAAAAAGCTGTGAGGGGAGACTACAGTTGTAAATATAGTTTAGCTAAGTGCTCTACTGTTCATTATATGATTATTTTTTACATTGTAATGTCCTTGCATTGAGTTTTAGGCTCAATTTGCAAAAGTCTATGATGTATGCATATGCTAGCAAGCTAATATCTTTAGAAGTTTTTTTTTTTTAAATTCTTGTGGCTGTGAAGACGATTTATCTTAAAGAGTGATGAGGGGTAGTTGCTCTCTATGCAAAATGCATTAAAGCTAAATGGGGAGTCTATTACTCAAATCTGGCTGATAATCCGTTAACTAAAGATCCCTGGCCCGCTAACTAAGTAGATTAAGATATGTCATTGCCACAAGATCACAAATGGAGGGGCGCAGGTAGTTAATCGGAAACAAAGAACACGCTAAAGATGCTACAGCTTTGCATAGAATATTAAACTAGGCCGTTCACACATAATACAGATATCAAGACGTATTGTTGCCCAATTAGTACTTTGCTTTTTTTCCAGTGGCTTTAAGGCACACATAAACACACAGCGCCTCCAGCACTTATCTACATACAGTGTTTCCCTGCCAGCTTACTTCATAGAATTAATTCTGTCCTCTCCTCCCACTCTGTTGTTGGTGTGTTTGAGGAATGCACTGGGGATTCACAAGGAGGCCCCGTTTTCTATAAACGCCGACAATTCATCACAGCTTGATTAACATACACGATTTTATCTTAACACCCCACTCCCTTTTTTTTTTTTTTCTTTTTTTTTATTCCTCCTTGCACTTTCTGCGTTACAGCCCTGCAGTGGTAATTACAAATAATTTATTCTAACCGGTTAATTAACTGATATCCTTTGCACAGAAATGCAGGAAACATTTTGCGTGGAGCCAAAGCTGTTGATTTTGCTGCAACTGCTTAAACGTAACAAAATCTAACTACACAAATGTCACATTTTTATTTAAAAAAAATACACATTTTAGTAGATTTGTGCTTAAAAATAATCAAGAGTATATTTGTTTTTCTTTCAGTTTTAGAGTTTTTTGAATGCAGAGTTGAACAATTTGTATGTTTGTGTGTGAAATTCTGCACAGAGAGCATTGGACTGCGATCAGCCGTCAACCTGACTAAATGAGGTCAACCACTGTCGACCAAAATAAAGCAAGGACGCCCACACCCATAAAAAATTAATGTGCTGCGACTCGATCTCCTTTTTTGTTCCTTTCTGGGGCACTGTGGTCTATGTGAGATCATCTAAACAATCGGCCATCGGTGGAATAAAAGGCACAAAAGAACTGAAAAAATGATTGACCATGCACTTCTTTTTTAATTGACTCCTGGAAGAATAAAATCCTGTCAAAAAAAGTCCAGCTAATTGTCAACGACCAAGACATATTTAGGCCATCGGGGAGTGTGCCTGACATGTTTAACAGAAATTGGTGATATTAAGAGTTTACACCTTAAAAGTAATATTTGTGTCTGGATATGGAATTTTATTTTGAAAAACAGACAGATCCAGAACTTCCTGTCTGCTAAATCCTGCATGTCTAAAACACGTCTTTCCATTACTTGCTACTTGGTACACTACATGGGACTTCACCACTTTTAAGGAAATCCAAATATACAATTCCAAAATTCAGTAACCTGATAATTTCCTAGAAGCTTCTGAAAAAAAAACTAGTGTCCATCGAGGCTCTCTAGATTAGTGAATATAGACCATGGTGCATTAAATTTAAATGATTTGTAAAAAAAAAAAAAAAAAGTGAAACCTTTTTATGATCAAAGCACAGTGGATTCAAAAGTTCATATGATTCTGTGATATATTGTGATATTTTGGGGGCAATTGATTAAAAATTGATTAAAAAATGCAAACAAGTCAATATTATGAATGTCTTAGTTTTGTTTTCTACCTGAACTCCAGACCACTAGTTGGCAGCACAACACACTGAACTTCTTAGAGCAGCTCTACACCGCGACCAAAACAACTAGACCTCACAAGAAGCAGCTTGTGTTTAATGTTCAGTCAGCCTCGTAGTTTTAGTTATGAGATGTGTACTACTTAGTTTTTACCTGGGATGGGTACCGACCTGAAACTCTCTGCCACATTGCCCCCGATCATATAAAATAAGAATTAGCTTCGTAGTGGGCTAAGAAAAGAATGAATGAAGCCGTCATACTCTTAAAATAATTGAAAAATTGCCCTGGCTCACTCTTAGGATATATTGTGATACGTATCGTGAGACACGTATGCGACGTGCATCCCATCGTCAGACTCTAATACGCCTCTAGTTCATGTCTATGAACTTCAGCAAACAGACTCAGTCATGTTAGGCATTTTAAAAAAAACTGATGCGTGGTGTCTGAAATGCATTAAAATCCAGAGAACTAGATCAAAGGTGTCGAACTCCAGGCCTCGAGGGCCGGTGTCCTACATGTTTTCCAACCAACCTGCCTTTGAAGCTACTTATTTGGTCAGACACACCTGATCCAGGTAATCAGCAGCAGATAAGGCAGGGTTTCTGGTAAACCAGCAGGATGCCAGCCCTAGAGACCTGGAGTTTGACGGTTCTGGGTTAGAGAGTATTGAGGGAATCTGGACAGGGTCACGGTTTAATCACTGCAGCGCACTTCTATAGATGGCACGTTTTATTTTTGCACAGATTCTGGAACAATTATGAAATGCAGCTTTTTGGTTTTACCACTTACTGAACTAGGGCACTTGCTGATTATTTACTGCAGTGGTCAGTGTTTGGTCAGACCATCGATCTTAAAATTTAGCACTGGATACATACTTGTTCATAGTTTGACCACAAAAATCATACATGTACATGCCAGCTTTTTCTGTTGTAAAAAGCAACTTGGGTGGATCAAATTGGCAAATAACAGACTAGCTGGCTGTTCCCATTAAATCATGGGTCTTGAGTAATTCTTGTAAAATGCTAACTTTTTTCTGATAATTTGTGCCTTTATTTCTCATATTTATTTTCTTTTTTCATGGCCCTAACGGGCCGGGAACCGGAACCGGTCCAGTACCGGTTTGTGTCTGGGCCAGGTTCCCTTCCGGTTAAGGTACCAGTACCGGGTTAGGGTACCGGTCAAGTACCGAGGACCAGTCTGCATGTGGCATTGCATCCGATACAGAGGGTTGTGGACCCTTAATTTTATGAACAGCCAGCACGTCAAAGACGGCAAGATGGGGAAGCCAAAAAGTGACATGGAGGGGGTCCTTGGCCAAACATCAATATGTGACGAGTTGGGGATGGGAATGTGTTGGATGATCTGGCCCCATGAGAACGGTTTTATACTGTGGAACTGTGATGACGAAACTTGCCCCCTCCACATTGCCGGCCCTGGGGATAGGCGACCTAGGCAATTGCCTAGGTCACCATCTACTGGAGGTGGCGCTAAATCGCAATGACTAAGTATATATACAGTGGTGGACAAAAGTGTTTATTACCCCTCAGTTAAAGAATGACAAACCCACAATTCTCACTGAAATCACTTGAAACTTACAAAAGTAACAATAAAATTTTTTTTTGAAAATTAAACAATCAAAATCAGCCATCACTTTTGAATTGTTGATTAACATAATTATTTAAAAAAACAAACTAATGAAACAGGCCTGGACAAAAATGATGGTACCTCAATAAAAGATTGAAAACTATTTGACCAGAGTGACATGATTAACTCAGGTGTGTCCTTTAATTGACATCACGGGTGTTTATTTATTGTTACTTTTATAAGTTTTGAGTGATTTCAGTGAGAATTGTGGGTTTGTTCTTCTTTAACTGAGGGGTACCAACAATTTTGCCCACGTCTTTATGTGTATATATAGCGCCTCTCCTCCTGATGCTGTCGGTTGGGGGGAGGAGAGGGGTGCGCCGCTGTTGTGCTGCTGCTGTTGGTGCTTCTTTAAAACATTAAGGATGGAAAAACAAGACCTTAAGGACAGCATAAAGGGAAAAAAGGAAGGAAGAAGAGGAAAATCTGTCTAAAGGCAGAAGTTTGTCTGTTTTACTTATATAACATTGTGTGGAAATTACATTTTGTAAAAAAAAAAAAAAAAAAAAGCCAAAGCAATTAAAATACCCATACTATGCTCCTCAGCACAACTAAGATGGTGGCGCAGTTGGTTAGTGAGCCATTCGATTCTGTGATCAAGTCCCACCTGAAACAATCAAACTAAATCTCTTGAATGAACTCTATCTAAATACGTAGTTGTAGAAGCTAATTCTTCTTTAGCAGTTCTGGTATCGCCTGTCCGTCCTGGGATAGGATCTCTCCCACATGTGGGAATCCCTAAGGTTTCTTCTTTTTTCCTGACTCGGTTTTTTAGGAGTTTTTCCTTACCGGGAGGGAGGGTCTAAGGGCAGGGATAACCAGTTTTATTTAGTCTTTTTAGCAATTGTTCATATTTTATGACTAATTTTCTGCATCTGTAAAATTACCGCCATGAAGCCCAATGAGGCAAATTTTCTTTGTGATTTTGGGCTATATAAATCAAATTGAATTGAATTGAAAAAGGTCGCAGTTTTCTGCTTTTGCCTTGGGCCCAATGCAGCCCAGCGCCACTTTTTGATTGTTTGGGTGTCCCCAACTCGACGTATATTTGACATGCTGGCGGTTCGCATTAAACCAAGGGTCCCCAACTCTTGGGATGCAGTACCAGACGGGACAGCAAATGCAGAACCTGCACTTGGTTAGAGTACCAGTAATGGTTCACGTCCCGAGGGTTGGGGAGCCCCTGATTAGGGTCTGTAGTCTGGTACCAAGCAGCCCTCTGAACTGTACTGGTTTGCGCCCTGGAGGTTGGGGACCCCTGATTTAATTGGAGCAGCCAGCACATAAAAAAAACACCCAAAATGTCAAAAAGTGACGCAGAGGAGGCCCAAACCATACGTCCATTTATGACTAGGTGGGAGTGAGAATGCGTTGGAAACTCTTGCATAGGGGACAGACACAGAAATCTTTCAATATAGAAGCTACAGAATTGATACAATAGATACAATAACTGTTTTCTTCACCCTAACACATAAATGAGGATGAAGTTGGAAAATGTTTCTATAAGTTCTGTGTTTTGTAATCAAAGACTTATAAACTAAAACAGAATAACTTATAATATATTCCTCTGGTAAGTGGTCCAACTAAGCTATCTACTGAAAAAAAGAGTAAATATAATCAAGGTTTTTTAAGTATCTATTCCACTACTAATTGCTTTTTTTTTCCTTGAATAACTATCTCATGTGCATTCTTCTCTGGTTTCTCCGATTAGTAATTCAGAGCAGGTTGTGTTTCTTTTAGTGTCCACCATGAGTCAGTCAAGACTGGGTGTGAAGCCCAGCTGCAGACAGTTGTTGGCCCAGGGCAGACATCAATGTCCACATCATTCCAGACCTTGGAGCTAGTTGACCTGTGCTGGGCCTGTCTTGTTTCCAACGGCCATTTGTTACTAATTAATGGACTGGAGCCCATTCTGCAGCTCCTGAGTGCAACACAAACCGCATGCATTAAACATGACCGTGCCTTCATCTGCTGCTACAGCAGGAAGACAAAAAGGTGGAGACAGAGGGGAACAGAAATTTGGGACATCTTGAAAAGCTTTTATTGGGGGAAAAAGGTATTCTATGAAACTTATATTGAAGACAAATCCAGACTTGGATCTAAAGAAAGCGTGACATTACTGAGGGCAGTCACACCTGAAGACGCCAGTTGTGTCTTGTGCATATAAACATGCAGGGTGCATGAGAGTAGCCTTTGAAGAGATTGGTCTTGTCCTTTAAGACTGAAAGCGTCCTTGGTGGCCCTCGCTCGTGCACGTGCACACACACACGGCAATGCATAAATTGCCATTATGTGAGCTGCTACCGGTGGCAGAAGCGCCCCCACCAAGATCACCTCGCCTGACAAAAAGTTAATTTGCACTAATGATGTTTTACTCCTCTCATTACCTTAAATCATCTCCCACTCTGCCCCGCCCTCCCTCGCCCGTGGAGAGGAGGGAGAAAAAAAATGCAAATAGAAAAGTGCAGAAAGAGACGCGTCCAAAGGGAGCAACGCTGAGCCAAAGTGGAATAAGTGAGACGCGGCGAGATGCGCCGCGGCAGAGCGAGCAGTCAGCAGTTTGTAATTGTTATTGTCCTGGATCAAGCTCTTTTAAACAGCTCGCTATTAAATATTTTACACCCTCATATAATTATCAAAGCTACTCGGGTTAGGGTTTGATGGAAGGCACATGGCCTCTCCAACGTCTTAACTGTACGGCGTGCTGTAGCTGTATTTATGTTGTAAGCTTAAGTGGTGGGCTGGGTAATAAAAACACAGTCTGAGCTTAACAAGTCTAGAGAGTTTAATGTGTAAATGAGGTTTTTAGCAATTCAGATTTGAGCATTATTGTTTAATGTGGGAACTGATAGGTGTTTTGTGTTTGTTTGCAGTGCAATACTTCCATTTTCGCAGTGGAGAAAATTAGAACAAAGGTCTTCTGCACTTCCTTTCAGTGTGTATTCAGACCGGACACATTTGGTTTGCCTAAATTGAACCGGAGTTCGTTTCCTCCGATAATCCCGAAAAATGTTTCAGTCTGAATACACACAAGTGGACTCTGGTTTTGGACCAGGAACTGCTCTCGGACTGATCTTGGTCTCAGTTTGTTTCCAATCGGACTGAGCTCCGGTTCGCTCTGAGTTTTTCCTCCTCCTGAATAGGCTCCATACTCAGAGTGGAACAACTGGACCAAAACAGCCACAAAACAGCTGGGCATTACAGGATGTACACCAGGTAGCAGAGCAACGACAAGACACAGCAACTCATTGATTTGTGGTTGTGATATACTGGCTTGTTAAAATGTCCTGAATACAGACAAAGCCCAAGGCTCAGGACTTGATCCGGACAAACATACTCCCCAGTCTGAAAACGCCGTTAGTGGTCACAATTTGATTTGTTGATTTACTTATGATGTCATTTCCTGGAAACATTAGGTATCCAATACCTGGAGGTTAAAATACAACTCAAATATGTTGGAAAAATGTCAATTAAATGTCCCTCAATCCTCTAATTGTATGCGGTTTACTCTGATCTTTTTAAGTCACACTTTGATCACCTTTTAATCTATTTTAAAAGTGTTCCCATTTGTCTTGAAATTAAGATTATGCCGTTTTTGGCCAAAAAAAATATTGTTTTGTTATCTAGGACTATTTCTGCAGATTTCATTAGACAATTTGCCTCCGAGTTGTGGGTAGGACCAGCCTCCTTTCCCATCATCCATCTGTTTCTATGCTCTTCCGCTACCTTACAGCATAACACTACAGGTGGAACAAAAATGGAAAGCAATTTTTGAGCTATTTTATAACACAAATACTATCTTTTTCAAACAGCATTTTTTCATCTGCTCCTGATTCACAATGATTATACTACAGAAATACTCTCAAATGCAATTTTGATCTTAAATAATAAAAAGGTCTAATTAAAAAAAACAATTTTCATCAGAGTGGGTATTTAAAATGTTCACATATCAAAATCAATGCTGAATCTCCCTTCTAGAAATAAGAAAATCACTCAAGAACGAGAAGCTATCTGCATCAAAAGAAGTCAAATTAAATTTGAGCACAAGATGCATCCCAGAAGTCATGGGATGTTGCAGACATGCCTAAATTAGAAAAAGCCTTAAAGCAGACGGGACCTGCTAGAAAGATTTCATCACTTGGTTGGACTGTGAACCCCTTTGGCTGTTTTATCATAAGACTTGGAATATTTGGCCAAGGAGAGGCAGGTCTGGGTCTTATTTGTCAAGGATTGTCTCGCGTGGTTGTTGATACAATGACAAAATTGTGGACAGTGCTCATGAGGGAGACTGTGGAATATGTTGGAACATTTGCAACGTTTTTTTCAGCTTTTAAGTGTCAGTTGCTCTTTATTTTGGTTGAATTATGAAAAAGATGTGCACAAAATAAATGTATCTGAAGAGTCATTACAAGTATCTCAAACCATCCTCATTGTAGCTTTCCTGGGTAAGTTTAACTTTAAGTGCTACTTAGCTTTGTCACAGGGGCAAAAGTTTCTGAAATAATTCCCAACCTCCGTACCCAGCCTTGGTTTACAGCTTTACCGAGAGGATTCGAGGCAGTTCCAGACCACCCGAGAGACATTTAATCATCAGAGTGAGTCGAAATCTGGATCGTGCAGTTTTTAACCAAAATTGGAAGAATTTTTCGTTTTTTAAGACACATTTTATGCAGTTCCACATTAGAAATACATTTCTGGGTTGTGGGTGGGACTATTGGCTTGGAGCAACCCCGCCCCCTCCCCATCACTGAAAGCTCTGACTGCCCTCTCACGTGCGAGCTTATAGCCTAAAGCTAGCATTAGCGGCGCAAAAATAACGACAAACAATAAATAAAATGTATTTCACAATTTTACTCATTTGAAAGTATTAATATTCAGACAAAGTTTTTTCTAGTCATCCATCCATCCATCCATCTTCTTGACCGCTTCTTCCCTTCCGGGGTCGCGGGGTGCCGGAGCCTATCCCGGCTACTGAAGGGCGAAGGCGGGGTACACCCTGGACAGGTCGCCGGACTGTCACAGGGCCTCAATCACACACCCATTCACTCTCACAGTCACACCTAGGGGCAATTTAGAGTCACCAATTAACCTATGAAGCATGTTTTTGGACGGTGGGAGGAAGCCGGAGTCCCCGGTGAAAACCCACGCATGCACGGGGAGAACATGCAAACTCCACACAGAAAGGTCCCAGCCGGGAGTCGAACCGGGGCCTTCTCGCTGTGAGGCAAGAGCGCTAACCACTGCGCCACCGTGCAGCTTTTTCTAGTCATATTCTTTAAAATTAGTAAAAGATTGTACTGTTTCAGGATATATTGAGATGGGCCTACAAAGTGGATTGCAATATGTGTATTGTGAAACTTATCGTATAG
>NC_050528.1:21587098-21608212 GCF_002922805.2 Oryzias melastigma
AACTTTAGTCATTTGAAAGTCTTATACCCCTACAGCTTTACTTTAAATATAATTTACACTCAAGGATAAAAAAACAAAAACAGAAGCAGCCTGAACACAAAACACACACAACACGATGGACCACAATAATCAGCACAACACAGGTTACACCTGTCAAAGTGGAGAGGAGAGCTGAGCTGAAGACAAGCTGCAGAAGAGCTCCCCTCTAAAGGACTGGAGGTCCACATGATGGTGTGAAGGCTGCCTCCGTCATCTCTGCTCTAATCTGAAGACACCCTGCTCCAACACCCCACACCTGAAAACACGAGACAGATATACAAAGATCCACAAAAAACAGAGGTCCCACTCTGACACAGAAATAAAGCACACAAAATAAGTCTGAACATTTTGGCGCTAAGAGCTCACAGAGTGGTCTATGGCTTTGATATTTTGTGCAGACCTGCACAGATTTGCACATTTTTACCTGCAGACACCCCAAATCCACCCGTAAGGTGACTACGGCATAACAGACAGACTGAGACCAGTGAGTTTTCCATGTAAACTGAGGATTCCACTTTTAGATCAAAGCCTTACTCTCCAGAGTTTGCAGACAATAGGCTTCAGACAAAGTTATGTGCCATCGACCTTTCCCTCACATCAACTCTGAAACCTAGCAGTCATTAGCGGCCGATTGATGAGGGAAATGATATTAGTCTGAAAACATTTGCGGCTCATCTTGAGAACGGCCAATTTTTACAATTGGTTTAAGGGGTTATGAATGTGGGCATGCTCAGTTTGAAAATGGAAAATGGACATTTTTTATCTGAAATTGTTTCTGGAGGAGGCTTTTAGTGATGATGATTTCATACTGTAATAGAATCTTTCTTTTCTTTGAAATGCGGCTCTTTTGTCTTCTGACGCCTGCATACTGCGGCTACAAGAGAAAACATGCATTTGTGGCGAGACCTTTTGAGAAAGAATGCAAAACATTGAATAAAATGTTGCTGCTTTAAAGTGCTTGGAAAAAGCATAAAATGACAAAAAAGTACTTATGGGGGAAAAAACAAAACATTTTTTTTGCAAAGTTCCCAGTCATTCTTTGGCCTCCTTGAGAACGCGGTGCATACAAAAGCCCAGAAGAGGCTTCCTCTTTGTTGTCAGCACATATCAGTTTCATCTTCATCACCGTTTTGTCAGTAGCCGGAAGGTGCAGCGGATGTCAACCTGAATTTGGCACTCCTTCTTTTCATAAGTGACACAAACGTGTATTCAGGAGCCCTTTCACGCACACACGTGCACTTGACCAGTGGAGGGAGCGTGTCACGTGAGTGATGAAGGTATGATGGAGGGAAAGGATCAGGGACTGACTTTCATGATGCATCAAAGGGTAACATGACAACCAGAGGAAGATTTCTCGCTTGACGGGGAATATTGCTCAGACAGACAGCGCGGCATATCGCCGTTGATGTGTGCTTGAGAGAGTGTGGTGCAGAGGAAAGAGATCCCCTCCCAGAATAGACAGCATCTGGTATCCGGTGTGATGTGATTTCTTCTTATGTTGGGCTGTCTGTCTGGGTTTTTATCATTGCTACTTTGCTCTGTGTCCAAGTCCAAAAGAAGAAAGGTGTATTTATTCAGGAAAACTCGAGAGCCTCTGTTCTCCTCTTTAAGTCCCACTCTGATCATCTTTTGAACTATTTTTAAAGCATTCCGGTCTTTTAATTATGACGTTTTTAGCCAAAAAAACAAAAACTAAACTTGTGTTGTTTTCTACGTTTCCGCAGAGTGGCAGGGGTTCATTCGAAATTGGCTTCTGAGTTGTAAATGAGAACGTTGGTGTGAGGCAAGCCCGCCCCCCTTCCTGTCACCCATAACTGAGCTATCTGTTCCTATCTCTGTCATTAGATCAAACCAAGAGAAACTGGAAAGTATTCTTTAATATCGCAAGAATCTTACAGAACCAAGTGTTCGGACAAAATCTGGGAAAGTGGGTTTTCAGTAGTCAGCAACAACGGTGTGAAACAATCTCCAAAGGGACGTGACGTTGAAGAATCTGGTTCCTACAAGCCAGTTTAAGATTACACAAAAAATTGGAAATGAGAAATATGGTTTTATGGATTTTATCCCTGATTGTCCCCTCCTTTTTCACCCCCAGAGCTCCTTTGAAAAATACATTTTTAATTTCAATAGAATTCTCTGGTTAATAACAGTTAATAAATAAAAAATCTGTTCACGTGCTCTCCCGCTAGCTTACGTACGGTGCTCGTGTAGGATAAATCACATCAACAAATCTGTAAACGCAAAAACATTAAAAATCACAATGACAATTAAAACAGCAAAACAAATAATAAAAAAACAAAATTACATTTTAGACATTAAAAGAAAAAATGTTAAAAATCAAAGCACAAGTACAAAAAAGTTAAGCAACATAAAAATGAAATATATCAGAAAACAAAAGTAATTTTCCAGAAATCAACAAAAAAAAAATTTAAAACATGTTTAAAATAAGAAAAGGTACTATGGGACATCGGTGCTGGTGTGCATACAACACAATGCAGAGAAAATTGAACAAAGAGGTCAAAAGAATGCGCTCTGCATGAAAACAAACAAACAAAATTACAGTGCATATTCCTATAAATCATAAACGTATGAAGACAGTTAGGGCATCACCCATTATTAAAATATTATTTTAAAAATAAAGTTTTATGATCATTATGGGGCATATCAAATATCACTTCCTGTCAAAAAACTTTCGGTTGAAATGATCGTCAAATCATTGTCAAATCAGCGATGTCTAATAGTTCCTACCTTTTCTAGTTTCTTCTTTTGTTTTATTTTTTTAACATTTCATTTTAATTAATGGAAATGACTTTGTTTTTCCATAATCTTTCTTGATTTCTGAAATGTTTGTTTTACATTTTAATCGTTATTGTGATCTTTATTATGTTTTTGCATTAAGTGACTTGTTGGTGTGATATGCCCCTTAATGGCCACCGTACTTACACCCCCTCATATACCCTCACATCCCCAATCAAACATTACTGGCGCAAAAAAATGAAAATAAAAAAAAGGTGAGCAGTATCGGAGCTATCCAGCCATACAGCTTTGAGCCAGAGGCCAGCTCGGACGAGGAAGACGTTCATGGATCTAGTCGTCTACAAGTGGATGCATCAGAATGGAGCAGAGCAGGGAGCTTGTGACCCGGCCTGTGTATTTTCTACGTCACAAATTCTCTTTAAACTGCATTTTTTTGTTTTTTCCTTATCGCACAATGATTTAAATAAAGAAATTCTGAGAAATCAAATCTTAAGCTTAATTTTCTTTATGTATGTCCTCCATCATCAGATACTATAAACACCAAAAACATAATTTTCCTCTGAATGGTTCTTTAAAGAACCATCTCTGTTGATCAACTGGACATTTCTCTACATACAATTACATTTGTTTTATCTTTCCTGGAGTACTTACATTTCCTGGCCACTTTTGAGGAGAACTGCCTATCTTTATGTATAACCACATGCAGGCCGCGGAGCCTGCGGGAGACATAGAATCACCCGGACCAAACACGATAAAGGTAATTTACTGCCAAGGCAAATTCCATAGCTCTAGGCCTCCATGCCATCTTAAACAGCCTGCTGACCTTTAGCGTCTGATTTCATAAAGAGGGACACAATCCGATTAGGCTCGGACAGGAAAGGTCAAACGCACTGGCAGTTGTGGCAAATATGTAGCCACTAGCTACTAGTGATGTACAGAATGACCATCTCTGTGTGAGCCTCGAGCAGGCTTTAGTGTGTGTGTGCAAATAAAGGTTGCGTGTGTCATAAGGGGCAGAGGTGGTGGCAGCTGTGGTAGTTAGCCTCTGTAACCTCTTGAGCCCTTAGCAGAAAGGCCAGCATATCTGACATGGGGGTGAGCTTCCCTTTTATGTTCCAGAGACGACACTTACACACAGGAGCACAGGCACAGCAGGTGGCATTGGACCAGCTTTAGCTGATAGCATCTTCCGCTTGACTTGCCTTGAAATTCAGCCTGCTTTGTTGTGGTTTTATGCCCTTGGAGCTCCCTTTTTCTCCTGGCAAGGGGGGTGGGGAGTGTTACAACACAGCTAAGTAGGTTCACTCTTTTCTGATGGTTTGAATCTTTTTTGACAGAGTTGTGCTGCTGTGCAGGATGCCCCAAAATCACCCAAGAGACGTTTGGAGGAATTTTTTAAATTTTCCATAGTACATGCCACAGCGCCTAAGCAAGACAAGAGTCAGAGATAGGTCCATCAGTCAGTCAGATGCTATTAAATGGGTTTAAGGTAACTCTAGAACATGCTACACGTTAGCCATGTTTGCATATTCACAAAGTGTAACTATCAACCTTTTTCAACACGTAAAAAAAAAAATATTGCTTTGAAAAAAAAAAAAAAACAAGTTACTGTGACTATGCTAACCTTGATAGTAATACAAAAAAAAAAAGTCCAACACTAGCTATTCAAAAAAGCACCACCAACTCCCAACCTTGTTGGCAATGCATAGAAAAAAACAGTCTGATGTTAGCTGTGTTAGCATATTCAAAATAACATCCAACCTTGTTTGCAACACGTAAAAAACTGATACCACTAAAACAAGCGCCACTCCCAACCTTGATAGTAGCTTATTTTTTTAAAAAAAAGCAGTCCTGCTAAACGTTTGCAAAGTAAGGAGCATTAGTGTATTAAAAATACTTGTAACTCCCAATCTTGTTTGCAACATGTAAAAAAAACAGACTGACACCACTAAAACAAACTTTACTGTGACTACGCTAACTCCCAGCCTCATTAGCAACGCGTTAAAAAAATTAGTCCGACATTAACTATGTTAGCGTATTCCAAATAGCAACCAACCTTGTTTGTGACACACAAAAAAACGGACTGATACCACTAAAACAAGCTCCACTGTGACAACGCTTACTCTTAACCTTGCTAATAATGTCCAACACTACTAAACGTTAGCAAAGTTAGAACCATTAGTGTATTCAGAGTACCTGTAATACCCAATCTTGTTTGCAACATGTAAAAAAACTGATACTGTCAAAGCAAATGTTACTGTGACTACGCTAACTTCCAATCTTGTTAATAACACAAAGAAAAAACAGTCCAACACCATCACACGTTAGCGCTTTCAAAATAAGACCAAACCAAACATTTTGACAGAGCACCGTGTAACTCAATATCACTCTGACATCAGTAAGTACGACCAGAATTAATCCACGTATAAGGTGCTCCTGATTCTGATGCACACTGTTGTTTTTTGAAAATATAAAGGCTTTTTAGTGCGCTTTAGCATATTTAGCATAGCATGGTATTTAGCACTTTTTGTAAGATTAAAAAAATATTTTTTTTGTTTTGGTAAATTCAGTTAATAAATATACAGGAAGTATTTCCCCAAAAAGTCAATTTTGGCACGTAAACCAAAAGATAAACTCTTGATAAATTTGTTATACATTCCCCTATTGGCGTCCCGTCCTTCTGGCCTTCACAGGTTCTTTGCAGATACCTATCAACACACCGTTTAACAAAGAAAGCTTATAATACATTTTGATTTATAATCAACATTGTTTAAATAAAATAAATAAAAAAAAGACTTTTTGTGTTAAAGCTGCAAAGCTTTATTTCTGTTTGAGCAAAATAAATATCATGAAAACTAATTTGAGCAATAAACATTGGTGTCCTTATTTTATATATATATATATATATATATATATATATATATATATATATATATATATATATATATATATATATTATTTCCCTAAAGAAATAGGAAATAAAGATTTAGATATTATAGCTTAGTATTATGCATCATGAGGAAACTAGGACACTGAGCTGAAGTAATTCTTTACTTTCCCTCCAACAAGGAGGCTGAAACAAAATCCCAAAAAAAGAGCACTTAATTCTATATTTGTCTGTGTGTACCTTCCACTAAGACTAGTATTCATGAAAGTTGTCGTGTCGTAGGTGTGTTAGCTCAGCCCCCCCCGCATGCAGATGGTTTTAGGAGCGGAGCTGTCATGTGATTTACGAGGTGCCCATTACAGAGTTCACAGAGATGATGTTGATTGTGTGTGGCGCGATCATGCTGGGGTTTGCTGTTCCTGACAATAAATAGGAGCAAACAACTGTCCTCTAATAAAATTGGACTTTTTCAGAGTGAATATTTTATCCAAATTCATCACTGGAAAAAGTAAATTATTGAGTGTGTGTGAAAATATTGTGCGATGAAAGTACGAACATGTGTGGTATGTGTGTGTCATGGTTAATGCTGATAATGCCGGGGCACGGGGAGGCGCTGACAGCGCTGCCTGTGCTGAATGACGGAGATGATGTTAACAAGCACGGGGAGGAGGTGACCACCCCTCTGTTTACAATATGAGGGTGCTAAAGCTGTCGAGCCCATAACTAACACACACTGGTGCTGTGTGTCTGCCAGTGCACACGCACACACACATCATAAAGGCTCCTTATCCTCCACTGTTTTGTTGGAACAGCCCTCATGTCAGGGATGCAGCTTGCCTGGTACTCCAGCTGAGAGCGACACAGAAAAAGACATATTTATTCCGGGATAAGGCCTATCACAGCAAACTAAAATAGGTAGAAACAATTGTCTGAACAGGTGCAACAAGTCATGCTGTGATGCGTGCATCTGGAAAATCCCAACAGCATGTAGAAGTTTTTAAAGTGGCAGATTTTACTCTTATGGTTCTAAAAAAAAACCTCTGGAATACTTGAAAATAAAATCTACAAACACAATTTTGTTGTCAGTTTCCTGGCATGATAACATGTTTTGCAGTTTTAGCAATTAAATCAAGTGAAAGATGAATCCATTAGAGATTTTTAACTGACTCATTAGTTAATTATTGTATAAATATTAAATACTTGTACATTTTTGTATAAAAAGGCTGTTTTGTCTAATGAAGCTTAATTGTTTTTTAAAACTGTATGTATTTATTCCCTTGCTTAACATTAATATAAAATGGTAATTTCTTTAATTTTAAGAGGTTTAACTAATTAGCACAAATTCGATGTTTTCTATGTTTTATGATAAAATATTCAGTGTAAATAGGAGTTTTGTGCAGTATTTACCCCACAGGAGATACCAGGATAACTCAAGCTTACAAGTCCTTTAAGTTTTGATTGTATAAATTTAGTCACCCAATGCTGTTCATATTTGGATCTGCCGCTTCTCTTTGGTCTAATGTCAAATTTGCTGCTCAAGACTTGTTCAAAAATGTGTTCAAAAACTGAAGCGTCAAAAGTTTTGATTACATGGCAGCATTGATGGCATATATTATTTACAATGCATGGAACAGAGGATGTTGGGAGATTAGGTTTATTTGTTCTAAAGAGCACATCTCCATGTCTGGGTTCATGAGATCATTCAAACACTCTCCCGATACGGTGAGCCTCATCATCTACTTCAGGAATTGCGTCAGAATGAAAGTCGCTTTCAGCGGTACTTCTGTCTCTTTGTGACCCGGTTTGAAATCTTGCTATCCCACTTTATTCTGAGGAGAGTAAAAGTAAACGCAAGAATAAAACGATCATATTTTCCTTCCCGTCTGGTTTTGGAAACATGTTGCTGCTAGGCCGCCGCACCCAAACGTTCAAATCGCACCACATCTGTACATTGACCTGATTCTTTTATTGTGTTTGAGTCAAAATTGACAACAGTTTTGAAATGGGTCAATTATGACCCTAACACAATATAAAAACAATGCAAACATCCAAATAAAGCACTGACTGCTCACAGCTTGAGAATCCATTTTTATTTTCTTCTCTCATAAGAACGACCACAGCTTCTTTCACGTGTTATGCAGTGAAAACTGGTCACATGAGTGATCTCTCTTCTCCGCTCCGGACCTCTGTGGCTTACTTTCACCCCTGATTATAGGTGTTGCCATTTGGAGCCCGACGACGGTGATTGGTCTGAGTTGGTCTGAGTCACATTTTTAGGGCAACTACAGTTGCCAATCAGGAATGAGCTTGTTCAAAGTCCAAAACCCTTTCACTGAAAGTGATCTCAGGAGAATCTGTCAAACGTACAGGGTCAGAGGGGACCACATGCTTTTACGGAGGCATCTCATTCTGCAGTTTGTAACTTGAATAACTTGCGATAGAGAAGTCTACTGGCGTCTTGGAAAGTAGATTACCACTGGCACCAACCTATAACCACTGGGAGAAATGTGGGGTTCAGTGTTTTTTGCCCAAGGAGACTTCGCCACATGGTCGGGCCTAAGGACACTACAACACATGGATGGGTGGGGTGGGAATTAAACCTGTAATCTTCCGATCAGACGTCGACCACTCTACCTCTGCAACCCATAGGGTGTAAGAAGTTGAGTGCTGGCAGGAGTCACATCTTTATGATATCCTCACCAGACTTGTTTCTGTCATTGCTCATATTTACATGCTACAAACTGTCAATAAGGACACGATGGAAGGTATTAACTTGCTGTCAGTGGACCTGCACATAAAAATGATCACATCAACTTTGGGCATTTCAACTTTCTTCATGTCATTTATAAAAATATTAGCCTAATGGCTCTGTGTTCCGCCTTCCAGCTTTTGGAATTCAATAGTTGTCCTTGCAATGAAAGAGCAAGATACAAGATCTTTAATGGTGGCCAGCTAAAAGCTTGGCTGTTGTAGAGCAGCAGAAGTTAAAAGCTTACACCAAGTTATCATAATAGGCCATGCTCAGCGTCAGCCAAGTCATCCTTTTGAAGCAGGCCTAATTTCCCATCATGATGATGATGATGATGATCAGCCGGACAACATGCTCAGAAACAATTAACGTCGGCCGTTGAAGTGCACACTTTCCCCCAGTCAGCCATGGAGGGCCAGAGCATAAATAAGTCCCCTTGTCAAGCATTGCCAAGCGGCAGCTAATGACTCTCATTAATATGCAAAATAGGCGCCATTTTTCCTCTATGTGTGTGTGTTCTTCCTCATTTTACGTGCCATGGACTGGCCAGAGCAAAGTGACCATCTCAGGAAATTTTCTAATTGCGAGTCAATTATGTCATTGAGCACGCTTAGATGTTCATTTGTATGCAAATTTGAAGAGAGGCGAGGAAAGTCGCCACCGCACAACATGGAGGGCAGAAACACTGAATGTTGACCCACACGGCGCTAACAGAACCTGACATGATTCATCACTATTTTGGCTATTAATAAACTGAGTGTAAGGCCTTGCGGTCACATGTTCAGAGACTGTCTGAAAAATACATGACAACACGAGTTTTGTTAGACAAAAGCACCAATAGAGAAAAGTTTAAAGACCCACTCCAGTGAAAATCGTGTTTTTAACATGTTCTTGTAATACTTTTCTCTGGACAAAGTTTACCTTCTCCGCTAATGTTCTGACGCATCCACTAGCAAACGAATAGATCTTTTAACGTATTCATTTTCCTCGTCTCAGCTGCCATCTGGCCCTAAACATGATGGCTAGATAGCTCTAATGTTGCTACAGCTTGTTTCGCTAAGCTAATATTAGCCTGGGCTTGTGATGTGCCACAAGCTAGTGGCAGAGAGTGTAAACAAAGGCATGCTGGCAAAATAGCGCAGCTAGCTTCCACGCCATCTTCATTTTGCTTGTCTCAGCTGCCATCTATCTCAATACTGTACGGCTGTATAGCTCTGATATTGTCACAGTTTTTTTATTTTTGTTGCGCTAATGTTAGCTTGGGCTTGTGATGTGCTATTAGCTAGCGGGATAGATTGTAAACAAAGGATGCAGGGATAATAGCGCGGCTAACTTCCACGCCAATAGTCCCACACACAAACCAGAATTGAATTTCTAATGATCTCCTGCTACGCTGAAGAAATTATGTACTAAAAATGCAACACAGGCTTTTTAATTATGGCCAGTAGCTGTATAAACATAATTAAAAGACCACTGGGACCGATTTAACAAAAGAAAAAAATATGATTGGAAAGAAGTAGTTGAGGCAAGGCAAAATAAAATTTATTTTTAAGTTGCGTTTAAAGCTTCATTTAAAAAAGACTGTATAAAAATCAGTAATAGTAGCAGTAACTTATCAGCAATTGGCCTTTGAGTTGTGAGTGGGACTGTTTGAGCAGAGCAAACATTGGTAAGAATTCGAAGCATTCTTATGGCCCACACTACCTATTTTCTGTCACTAATGGGCTCTGTTTTAAAACAATTCACAATGATTTGAAATACTCAGAAATGCAATTTTACTCTTAATTTTCTTTATATATCTCCTCCATCATTAGAACAAAATATGTTAAAAACACCAAAAACATAATTTTCATTAGAGTGGGTCTTCATTAATTAATTTATGTTTTATGAACCTAAAAAATATTGTCAATGCTGGTCACATTTAGTTGATTTAATATTTATAGTTTTTTTCCTCCCATCATATTTTAATAGTGATAAGAAATATTATTTTGGCACCGGTCTGAAGTTTCTTCACTTTACTGCAAGTGGTGGACTCCTGAGTGTGGAATGCAGAGCTCATCATTTCATCAAGCCATCATCCTGATAATATATTCCTGTGGTTTTGAGGAGTGGGCCAGCCCCAGTAAATGATTCCCAGATCCATCACCCTGCCGTGATCTGGACTAATCCCCCCTGCTGTTATAGGAGCGAGAAGCAAAGACGTCAATATGAAGGACAGGAAAGGAGGACGAGGAGAAAACGGGACAGGTTTTGAGTAAGAAAAGAAGTTGGTAATGCACTAATGGAGTTTTACTCATTATTTAAGTATATTTTTTATATGCCGTGTATTTGGATGGCTTTCATTACTTTACCAATATCAGTAAAGTACCCTGGCGCTATCGAGCATTCATTACTGGAGCCTTCAGTAGTTAATGAACGGATGGAGTCCACAGCATTCTCACTAAATTCATTATCACTGTATTGGACTTGATGGTGCAGATTATTAATTGCTTTGTCACGTAGATATTATCCATGATTAATACATGTATTGATTTAGAAGAAAAGCTAATGTGTGTGTGTTCCAATAGGGCTGACGAGAGAAAAAGCGTGCAGCTCTGGAGCAGTTTACAAGAAGTCAATGGTTGTTTCGTAAAAAAGACTGATATCAGCAATGGGAAGAAAACCACTGTGGGCAGCTTCATCAAATGTCTTTCACTTTTGACTGGAGTTTCTCCATCTTTTTGAGTTAGAAGTAGAGGAGTATGTTTATATGTGCAAGTAGAGATCACAGTCTTCAAAAAAGATCTATTCAAAATGGAAACATTTAAAAATAACAATCATAAGGAAAATACAAATCATCTCTTCCTGACCTCAACCTGAAATGTGTTGGTGACCCTTGGTGCAGTTGGGCAAACCCAAGAAGGTTCACCCTAATGGCAGGGAGAGTCAGTCTCCAGGGCTCAAAGGGGGGCATCCCACTGGTTTATCAGAAACTCAATCATCTATGCTGGTATGTCAGTTGGAAAGCATAGGAGGGTTAGGGTTAGGGTTGGCTACAGGATGGCTGCAGCCACCAGCCCTTCTGCTGACCTCGCGAAACTCCGAACTCACATAGGTCCTTGTGTTACCCCGCCATTTATTATGATTTAGGTCGTTAATTGCCCCAAACTTCACAAAAAGTACTGTGACTCAGCTCCAGCGTCCAGTGAAAATTTGAACCCAACGAAATGGATTTGGAGTGCTGGAGAGGCCAGATTGTAGAGGTTGGATGTGATTGTATGCAGTGGAGGATCTTCTTGCACTTGTAAAGTTACATATAGACTCTGGCGGTTGCATCGGAGCCATGACGCTTGCGTAAGAGGCCGGGGTTACAGATTCCATCCATCATAACCATCTGACTTGGTCTTTGGTTTTCTCCGAGCCCCAAAATTCCCTTCAAGAACTTGAGGTCATTTATTTTCCCTTTATCATGTTCAGGACAAAATAAACGCATTTTAACACCTGAAAATGGGTCAATTTGGAACTCTACGCAATATAGGGTAAATGTACCAATGGCTGCAGTTCTTCAAATTGCCATTGGAGGATGAAAACAAATTTCTTTTGGATTATGGGCTTCTGAGGCCCACATTCCCTTTAAGAATTTGAGGCCAGTTTTTAACCTTTTGTTTTCAGGTGAAAAATGACCTATTTTCATACCTGAACTTTGGTCATTTTTCACCCAAACGCAATATAAGGATTAAGTACAATAGTCTGCAGTTCTTCAAATGGCCACTGGAGGGTGAAAACAATTCTCTATTTGACTGTTTTTCCCCCAGGCTCACAGTTACTACAAGAATTTGAGTTCAATGAAAAACTGCAGTTCTTCAAATGACCACTGGGGGCTGGTATACATCCTTATTGAGCTCTATAATGGGAAAAATCGAACATTTGGCCAAATATACGCATACAGGAGTCAACTTTTATGTTTGCTTTATTTTATTGTTTTTAAAGTAATCAGCTGTTTTTCATTTCATCATATTGTGACGTTTTCTACAAATGTTGGATTACTGCTATTCTGAGGTCAATGGTCTCAAGGGAAACCTGTTGTTTATCCACTAAACTCAGATTTATTGCTATTGATCAACCATGTACTGGATATATGGATCCTCCAAGTGTATAGATAAGCCATTTGTTATGGAAGATCTTTGCATATAGGTGTGAGGGAATTACACAAACGCAATATTTGCATCTGGTATTCACGCAATCTTCTTGAGCGCCTCTTATATTCAGCATCTTGGAGCAGGCAACAGACGTATTTGTCAGGTCATCTATCTGATGGAGGAAACAAAAACACACGCAGCAACACAATGGGGCTGTTTTCCTTTTGAATATGCCACTCTGAAGAGCTTTTGAATGCCGGACAACAAAACGAAAAGCTGTAATGTATTCATGCAATCCCACATCTGTGTGAATAGATGGATTTACAGGAGTAAAACCAAAACGCCTTTATCACAAAGTATTGGTGGACTTTAGGCGTCAAAACTGAAGGCTTCTTAGTCACAGATGGATTAAAGAGGAGGCGTTATCTTATTTTCTGGCAGGGCAGGAGTTCGAAATAACGTTCATTTGAAAGTTATCACCATTTCCAATGTTGCCCCGTCACTTACCATTATTATATCAAAGATTGCCCCACCTCTTCTCCTTCTTTTTTTAATTTACACATGAAACAGGTTGGTGTGATATATTCATCCAGATGTCAGCAGGTACCCGCCGTCATCACAGCATCTGTGGAGATGATAAAGTGATGCTAGCCTTCGTTTCAACTGAGAGCGAAGGGAGGCTCCCCTCACAGATTAAAGAAAGCTATGGTTTCCACTGGGACAATGGAAGGAATTACCATATGAATATGACCACGGCACCCCGGCCTCTTAAGACCATCAATCTCCCCACGCCGAGCGCCGCGATGCCAGATAACCCCCCGGATATCCCCTCTTAACCTCAATTTCTCAGGATGTATTAGGAGATGGCTGCTGCGCCGCGATGGGGAGAGGAGGGAGAGTCGGGAAGGGGCTTTGGGTTGGGATCGGGAAAGCGCTCGCACTTTACGTACGCACGACGCCCCAACTGGAAACAAGTTATAACACAATTAATCTTGTCCCCGAGGGAAAAAAATATGGCAGCTAAGTGAATTTTGCATGAGGGTCCTCCCTCTGTTCTTCTTTATCACAGCATCTATCAGCTGGGAGATCCGTGCAGCTCAGGAGGGGGAGATGGATCTGAAAATATACACTAATCTGCCAGATGTGCTATGACAAGCAGAGGGGTCAAGTTTGGTATCAGATTTTGCAGAGTAAAAAAAAAAAGTTACATAAGTATATTGACATAGAAAATTGGAGTTTTGCAAAAACTGTCCTGATTACACTTGTCTTTTTCGAGTCCTAATCCATCTGTAATCTCTAATCAAATCCTTCAAAATGCAGTGGCAAATTTTCTTTAAAAAGTTTTGCAAAGTGTCAGAAAACAAGCTTATGGGTGTATTCAGGCTGAAAAAATTATTTATTTTGAACGGAGTCATTAAACCTTGTGTTTGGTCTGTATTCAGACGTGAATCTACCAAAGATTTATGTTCCTGATCAAAGTTTGTAAACAAAACCACGTGATAAGAGATCTCTTCAATCATTGGTCAGCAGTTACATGGGCGGGTCAAAACAAAAAGAGAAAGACTGAGGTTTTATACTTTGCAAATCCTTGTCTAAATAGTTCACTTATTCAAACTTTTTGTTTCGCTGATCAATTTTGATCATTTGTATAAAGGCCAGGTTCAACACTTTGCTGCAAGGCTGGGGACACTATGGCTACGAGGTATGCTAATAAGTGTTTGTGACATGTAAATTGTCAGAAAAACAGTGTGAGAAGCAATGTGTATAGTCACATTTACATAGACTTTTAATCTAAAATGGTCACTTGAACACTCGTTGGCAAGGCCGATGTGAACATATAGCCAGGGCTCTAAATTAACACCCGCCATAATGCAGGTTAAACGTCAATTGGTCAACAACCATGACTTTAAAGCATCTGCCACATTTACTTTGAAATAATATATATATATAGATAAAAGTAAATACTTAAATAGTGCTTTTTCGACCTTCCTCGAAGGCCCAAAGCGCTTTACAGTCACTTTATTGCGCGAGGAGCGGGAGGTGCATTCAGGGGCTGCATGGAATTTCTGTACTTACGTGTTTTCTGTAAGAACTTACTATTGCTGCATTCAAGTGGTAATTTCTAATATTTGCTCACACTTACACACCTCCATTAAAAATTATGTTTAAAGCCACTCATCGTATATCTTCAAAAACAGACTGTGAGCCACAAAGTGAACCACACCCACAACGTAAGTGTCCAGCATTTCATCCTCAGACTGTGCCCCATGTTGTCACTGGGGTTGACTCACAAAAAAAATTGCCAAAATAAGTTGATGCTTCAAAGAAAGGTGTGTGTTCATAAAAAAATTCAGAGATCAGAGTGTTTTTTTGTTAAAATAACATTCCTTTTCAGTAATGTTATAAAACCTGATAATAATAAAGAAGACACTTAATTATTATTAGTGTTTTATCTTTGAGAGAGAACAATCAACTAAAACTTCACCAATAAAAGGAATAACGGAAGACATTTTTTTTTCTAGTCACAAAAAAAGTGATCATTTAACATGATCAGTGTCCCAAATGTCACTCGGTTGTAATAGCTTTAGTTGTAATAGTCTGCCTTACAGGGGTCCTAATGTTGCGTCAATACAAGAGGCAGCAGAAATCCAACAAAGGGAACAGGCTGGATAATTATTGAATATGATCGACTTCCCCATTTGTCAAGCACGTGTACCAGCGGATAACATAATGTACGTGTCAGGGAGAGATAGTGGGAGATCCATGCCCTCCGAGGCAGGGAGGGCGAGGCGCGCAGAGAGCAGAGCCGACAGTGATGTAGATGCATCCACCTCTGCGAGAAAGAGCTGCAGATATAGAAGGGGGGTAGAGAACACAGGTGTAATAGATTTTCTGGTGTCTATATTTTATGTTGAAAATTGGCTAGTACATCCAAGTGATTTGATCTATGAGGGCCGTCGTCTTCAGAAAAAACCCTGGTAAATGTGTAATTTCTCCCTTGATGGAACACAGGGAAAAGGCTATTCTTCTTATTCCTCCCGCTCCCCCTCTCTTTTTCTTTTTTTTTGGTGGATTTTTTCCACACTCTTTTCATCCTCTTCCTCTTCATGCTCCTTGATGTCTCCGTTTCATTACCGCCCTCCTCCCCCATCTGTCAGATTTTTCTGTTTCTTTATTTGAGTTTTGGAAAGGACCACTGTGGCTTCGGATTACAGTATGTCTTTGGAAACCCATCTAGAGTTTGCAACATGGGATGCTTTGATTTATTTATTTTTTTTAGTAAGTCTCCAAAAGTATCTTTTAAAAAAAAAAAAAAAAAAAAAAACTCCAAAAATGTGGCGATTCACTTTTGCTCCGTCAGTGAAGTTTTCCACCGTTCACCACCCCTAATGTGGACAGCAAAGGGTGACAGAGGTGCCATCTTACCAGACACACAGATGGAACAAACGTTGAAAATAAATGAGGCAGAGCTGAACATAGCCACTCTGCTGATGTGTAAAAGATAAAGAAGGTCCATCTATGAGCGATGAAAAAAATTTCACAGCAGAAAAGGTGACTGAATCTTTAAAAAAAAAAAAAAAAAAAACATTGAAAGAAACAGCATCTTAGAAAGCAACATTAAAACTACTAAAAGCATGATTTGAATATATTTAATGCAACGGGACCACTTCCAACGAAAAGTCTATGTACAGTGTTCACCCGCATATCCGCGTTTCTTTATATGCGGTTTAATTCGCAGATTTTTTTTCAGTTTCCGGTTCGTCATAAAAACTCAGACAACTCAAGACACTTGTCTGAATCTTTTATGTTAAAGAGGTGCTGCGGTGCATCTCTGCACACAGGATTGCGGAGAGGGAGCGCCCGTTGGCAACCCCCCCTCCTCTCTTCATACCCCTAAGGTAAGACATACTGTATTGACTTTATTCCTACGCCCCATGAGCCTTTGCGTGAATTATGGGTGAAACTTGCGGTAGACGCCGGAACTCTGTACCGAGGAGGGCAGCTGCACTCCCTCTTCGTCAGCGGCCCATGTCCCACAAAACGCTCCACAAATTTCATTTAGTTTGGCTGTTAGTACAACCACGAGCTGCAAAACATGTGCCTGAACTGTGCAAAGACATTTTTGAAAACTTTGAGGGATTAAGTAAAACACGCTTTTAAAGTTTGTATGCACCGCTAAAGCTAACAAAACCGCCAACTTTCAGTGGAAACAGATAGAGCCGTGTAACTTCCGGTTGCTATGCCGGAAGTTACATCCATAATCCATTTTACATGAGAGGCCCCCGGAATAAGGTCAATATTGGCCGCAGAGGAGGGGGCGGCTCCATATTCTTAGATGTCTCTAGTCCCTAACCCCCGTGAATAAGCCAAGAGGATCTGGTGGCAGACAAGATTGAAAAGCATTAGCCGAAAATTAAAATTCCAAAAGATTTTAGAGTTTTAGCAACTTTTAGTGTTCAGGATTAGCTTAAAATGTGTCAAAAGAGGGTAAACACTTTATTAAAGGGTATTAACAAAAGCATTCAGATTTGTAAAACCGCTAAACTAGCTTGTGCTAACTGAATGACAGCCCTCAATATGATCAGCTTTTTCTTGGAGAAAAGAGATATAAAATTACTTATTAGTAATGTGTTGCATGTCTTTCAAGAGCCGATGTAAAGTGTTGCTTATCAGCGCTAAATCGCTTTTCTCTGCAGATCATCTAATTCACATTGATTATGTGAGGGGTTACTGTACATCAAAGAGCATTGCAGATTGTGACAAACACCTCGGTTTGTAAAGGTTCAAAGCTTAAAATCACAAAAATATATCTGTTAGAGTTTTTCGGCCCAAAAAAAAAAAAAAAAGTATTCATCGCCTGAAATGTGGGGGGGTGAATGATTTTCCGTTCTTTACCTCCTACCGGCTAATGACTTTCAACCACCATCTTTTTTGCCACCAGATCCCCCTCAAATAAGGGGGTAATACTGTAAACACGCGAAAAATGCAATTTTTGGGTTACTGTGCTTCAGAATTCTTGCATTCACGCGTCGCTGCGCATGTTTTAAAGTTCGTATTTGGGCTCTATAATATCAGGTAGAGATGGTTCACTGTTAACACTGTTCGCTAAAAGTGCATTTAAGAACCAGAGTTTATCAGGTTCTTGAACATGGCTGACAGTGCAATACATTATCAGCAGTTAAAATGAACCCGAAGCACAAAATATCCAAGAAACTAATCAAAAACAAAGTAAACACGTCCAGCAAAGACTAAATGTTTTCAACAGTGGGTGATAAATGAAGAAAAGGCAGCACAGATCACATTAGAATGAAGCTGCTGCTGCTGCTTGGTGGCAGTCGCAGCACTAATAATGTGAGATCAGTTGTCTCTATCAGCAATGGGCAGGGCAGGCCTTTTAATCACGGTGTAAGGGGTGCTGAGCCTCTCTATCATCACTGAACTGTGTCCAGGGCTAATTGTGGCTATATTTCACTGTCCCCGTGCTCTGCACACCGCAACGATCTGCTGGCCTGCTACAAAGCCACACACACACATTCAGACACACACGTTCAACCTTTACCATACAGAAGTGGAAAAGGGGGAGAGATCTACAGCAGATCTGCAGTGTTGCACCTGCTCATTTCTTCACAGGAAAGCTGTTTGTTTCAGGGCTATAGGAAGAAACGATGAAAAGATTGTGGGGGTTTAATCAGTATTAAAGGTCTCTCAAATTGCAAATATAAAAATGTATCATTTTTTTTTTAGACATCATTTGTAGTTTTGCAGTTTTTTTTTGCATTTTACACGTCATTTTCTCTTGTCAGCTGCATCAAAAAAGTGTTCTCTTATGATACAAGTTGACAGTTTTTGTTGCAAATTTACACAGTACAGTTGAAAGTGTTTGGGGTCACACTAGTGTATTATTCACCAATTTGCTCCTTACAGCTGCACCAAATTTCTGAATTTTAAAGCCCACAGTTGCGGTGAATTTAGCAATAAGGAGGTCCTAAGAGGGGACTTGCGCTCCTTTTCTCACATTTCTACCTGGTTATTTTTGATCGAGAAAAAAAAAAAAAAGCACAATTTACAGAAAAAAACAAGCATATATATTATGTCATTTGCTTTTTGTAACAGCTACTTCAAAATGTATATTTTAATTTCTGCATTATTCACATTTAGTTAACAATTAAAATAATCTTATTTGTGATATTAAAGTAAAATCAACATGAACTATAGGTCCAACATTGGCACAAAATAAAATTATTTTGTCACTCATATATACAATATATAATACATATTATATACATTAGTTGAGGACTTTTATGTTGCTTTAATTTTTTTCTGTTTAATGTTAATAATACAACAATTTAGAAAAATGTGCCTTTCATTTTTATATTATATATAAGTTATAATACTTTACTTTTGTGCATGTGGGTTTATGTACTTTACCAGACATGTACCCAAAAGAAACATGAATATGTTTACCTCCTCACTGTCCCTTTTCATGATCATTTCATCTTCCCTGTTTGACTTTCCTTCACCTCAACACCAGTGGGTCACCTTTGCTAAAGAAACTTTTAATTAAAGTTAGAGCCATGAAAACTGGACACTGAAGAGGGGGATGGATGAGTGGATGGATGCGAATGAGTGTTTTTTCCCCACAGAGCCAATCTTTTGCTTTCACCTTCTCTCTTCATCTAGTGATATTGTTCCTTCACTCTCTCTGTGGTGGAAGCAATTTCCATGAATTTGACTTAATGGACAGGGTTGAAACCCTAATATGCAACAATGGATTGATACTCCCACTGAAAGCGCTTCCCCCTGCTCTGAACCTTGGTCTGCTTGCTCCACTTGCGTGTAGACACAAAAAACACAAGCAACTGTTTATTTGCAGCATCGAAAAAATATATATCAAAATGTTTATAGTTATGTACACCTCTTTATGAAAGTGTATTTGACTCGTTTCAGATTTCGTGAAATCTAATTTAGTCATTTGGAAGCAGGAGCTGCATAGATTTGGTCTTTTCCTGTTTGTCCTGTCTGGCATTTAAGCAAATCATGTGAGAAGCTGAAAGCCAAACTGGAATAGACAAGTTTTATTTGAACATAGACTAAAGTGAGCCCCACAGTTTTAAAAGTTAAGTGGATTGAGACTGGACATATTTGGTTCGCTTATAGTGAACCGGAATTTTTTTCCCTTAAGTAATCCAGAACAAATTTTCAGTCTGAATGCACCCAAAAGGACCCTGGTCCAGGACCAGGAACCGCCCTCGGATCTATCACGGTGGTTTCCGATTGGACTAAACTTAGGTCCGCTCTGAGTTTCCTCCATCTGAATACGCTCCGTAATCTGAAGTAGAACTACTGGACCAAAATGGCCACCGTAGCCAGGAATTACGGGATGTAAACAGTAACAGAGCGACGATGTGACAACAATTCATTGAGATGTTTTCAGATAAACGGAGCCTCATTAAAACAACTTAACGTGACACACATTGCTTCTCACACCGTTTACTGACAATCTATATTATAAACACTTCTCAGTGCACCTTCATAGCCACCGTCTCCTCAGTAACCACCATGCAGCAGTTGCGCCAGACCTGTTGTTGACAGAGTCGTTTAAAATTTGTCAATGATATAAAGTTTGAATAAATGAACTACTGTATTCCAACAAGGATTGCAAAGTGCAGGACTTCCATTTTTCTTTTCATTTCTTTTCCCAGCTCTTGTAATTCCAGGCCAATGACTGAAGAGATCTTTAGTCACACGCTTTTATTTACAAGTTTTGGTCCGGAGCAGAAATGTCCAGGTGGAGCCAGCCTGTGAGCAACAATGTTTAGATTGATTTAGTACAATTAACTTAGTAATACGAACAACACTAAAAATTGTGTAGAATATTTTAATGATAATCATATAATCTAACATATAGAAAGATTAACTGAAAGGAGAAATTTAGGTCAGTTTCTTCCAGATTCCACATCCAGATTTGTACAAAGTCTGACTATTTTAATAGTCATCATAGTCAAGACTAATCGACTAATCGTGGCAGCCCTAATAGGTAATATACATTCCTTTTAATGCTAAAAATATTTCATTTTTTAAAACCCAGCTTGGTGTTATTTAGGTTTGACAAAGCAGCAGTGAAACATCATTAACAGACAGTGCATGTATCTCGGTATAAACATAATCTTGTGATCTTAGACAGCGCTCTCCATCATTGTGGAGGACTTCTTGTCGTTTTCACCAAAGTTGTGGTTACTCAACACACATGCATTTGTGCGCTGACATACTGTATATGCACCTTCGTGGGAGCATTTACACTCCCCAAGTGCTTTCCTGCAGTGGCTCTTGTTTCACAAACACATTTTCACGGTAAAAGAGCAAAGAGGCAGCTGACGCCAAAGAAAGTGAGCCAACATTATCGACCAAAGTAAATTACGTGACTTAAAAAGCCACATAACAGGGTTAGCAAACAAGTTTGACTCTACTGCTGGTGTGAAATTAGACTGTTAGCGGAAAATGGGAGTTAGTTCAGGGTATAGCACAATACATCCATTTCACAAAGCAATAAAAAAAACACCTGT
>NC_050528.1:21608279-21690282 GCF_002922805.2 Oryzias melastigma
TGTAAATGAAGAATAAAGTTGGGGTACAATATCATTTAGTGAAGAGGGACTCCATGGATTAAATTTTTTTTATATCACCCATTTGAAGCTACATTCACAACGGCCTCGGCAAAGCGCAGCCAAGCGACCACTTGACTGTACGTGTATATGCTCATTTCAGACTTCTACATGTAGCTGTGCAAGCTTCTATGACAATTTTTTGGCTCTTTGTACAAAATGTACTTTGAGTCAAACTTTGACCAATCAGGAACTCTGATTTATCAATTAATCGAAGCATCAACTGTTTGAAACTTTAATCATGGAGGAAAAATTAATACTGTTTGTGCTCGGCCAAAAATTGTATATGACACCAAGTCTTTCATATTTCAGAATAGAGTTTTCAAAGAAAAATCCTGGTGCACCGCTTTAACATTTCATACCAAAATTCTTCCAACTGTAGGTGGTGAACATGCGCTAGTAAACTGTAGAAAATGAAGAAAAGAAGAGGAAGTCCCTCCTTGCTCGTCCAGTGTGAACACCACAGGCTAAATGCGAATTAAAGAAATTTTTGAACATGTGTCCCAACCCGGTGTGAACGCAGCTTTATAAAGAGGCATAGCTCATCCTGCATGTGTGGGGTTAAGACAGGAGTCTGCTGGCATTGTTGTTATGGTCACTTTGCTATATAAAAACCGTGAGAAATTTAGTTGAGTTTTGTCAAACATTTCTTCTACCGTTTCACTCTTTTTCCTTTGGTAAAAGGGCATTTTAACATTTTAATTTCTTAAACAAAAATATTGCAAAAGCAAACAGCATTTGCTTTATTATATTCTAGGTATGAACAGTCTATCCATAACACAACGGAATTATGAGAACTTACAACTTAGAAGATACAAATATAAATTAAAAAAGTTATTTGTTTCACCTGACTTTACACAAATAATCTATCATGACACTTTGACCTTGCTGATACCAAGTTCAAGTCTATCCAGTAGTGGTCTCTAATTCTAATATGTCAAATGTTTCACAGCGCTAAACCATTTCAACACATTTGATTCATATTGGTTCACTGTTTCGAAAAAAAATTTCACTACTCAAAAAAGCGACAAAACAAACTAGTCAAAATAAAATAATAGACACTTCAAAATGACAAAACCATGAAGTCAAAGAGTAACAAAACTGTGTGAAAGACAGACGACCTGAAAATCAGACAGTGAAATACCTTAAGGTTAATTAACTGAAATGAAGACAGCTGTGGTTAATTATCAAGTGAAACCAGCTGAGACGGTGACCAGCTGAAAGACAAGTCTGAAAGCAGAGGATTACAAGGACGTTTTTAAAAAATCTACATAAATATTTGAATTTGAAGGTTTTTTTATTTGAAACCTTGTAAATGTGTAAGTATCGTGAACTTCTGACATATTTTACATATTAAATCCACACGTTGAAGAGAAGAGAGAAGAATACTGCCATAAAAAGGAAAACAGAAACGGTAGCTTAGCGCTATATTGGCACTTTCTAATGTCGTCATCCCTTTCTGCCAATCAACAGGTGGCTACAGCGACTGTCCTGTTCCATTTTTCTATGGACCTACAATGGATGGGCCCCCCCAAGAGGTAAGGGTCACAACTGTTTAATGGGTCAATTTTACAAATGAAACGCTCCAAGTACCGGCTTCAATCACCCGGCTTAGGTCTTCCCATATATCTGTTTACAACAAAAAGTAATTTATTCCTGGGAACCTTAGATATCATGCTACAAAGGAGCTCAATGAACTCCATCCAGTTTAGATCCACTTAGGTTAATGTCTAACTATGTAGCCACAAGGGGGCCCAAGTCTGGGTCTCTCTGTGCCCGTCCCAGGCCAGGATAAAATACAGGGTTGTATCAGAAAGGATATCCAGCGTAAAACTCTCTGCCAAACCACCTGTGGCGACCCCTGAAGGGATGTACTGAAAGGTAAAAAGCAAAAGATTAGGAAAGATGATCAAGTCCAATTGTTAACTGTTTCAGCAAATATAAAATCAGTAAAGAACTAGAGAAAGCATTAGGGAGTTACAAGGATGTTGGATAAATTGACAACTCAGTTCTCTTTCTAACATCTTGAAGGTTGTCATCTAAAGTAGAAAAAAAGAATTTCAAAAATGACCTTATCACTTTGTATAACCTTTCAAAAACGATGAGTGTCTGTAGATTGTCCCTTAAGTCTTTCACAGGAAGCCTTTTGTGGAAGGATAAACACAGGCAATCCTTTCTTCCCATCAACCATCTCATTTGTCCCCTTTAGCCACAAAGCCTTCCCACAGGCTTCCCTGTTATAACTCACTTTAGAACATTGATTTTAATCACAGCAAATGTAAACATACATATTATCAATATCAATGCACGAGATAACGCTGTAATATGCAATTACCGAGTGGCATTGATTTTTCTTCCCTCAGCATGTTTCACTGCTTGTTTCCTTGCCTGCTTTTCCTCCCCACTTCAGTGTAATCATGGGATCGCTCTATTGTGAAATGATTTAATAAGACTGGAATATATAAGAATATGTGGCAGATGTGTGGCAGCGGGATATTACAGGGAAGATTTTCATAAATTTCAATGTTGCAAGTTAGAGTCTGTTTAGAAATGGAGAACCCAAAACATGGTACTGTGACTTTTTGTTCTAACAGTATTTGCTGCAAATAAAACACAAAAAAAATTGATTTTGTTGTAGAATTCGACTTTAGCATATCAGTTATTTGTTTAGTTTATAAAAGTTAATCTTTTAAAATGTAAATGAATATATATATATACGATTCATTTTTAAAGTTTTAAGCTTCAAAGACACTTAAAAAACAGAATTGTATTACTTTTTCTTGCAAATGTTTGTATATTTTTCTCATAATGTTATGAATTTATTATTGTAAATTGTTTTATTGTTTCTCAGAAATGTATGACCTCATGAAGTTACAACTTCTCTCTCATAATTTTACAACTTTTCTCTCACAAACTTTTACATTTTTTTCTCATAATGTAATTCTTTAATCTCAGAAATTATGACTTTTACAACTTAAAAAAAATTATGACTTTTGTTTTAATTAAACTGCAAATGTTTTCTCATAATTTGAAAACTACTCATGCAATGAAAAATGTCTCAAAATGTTTAAACTTTTTAATGTAAAATTCTGACTTTTATTGTAATTTTACAACCATTCTTGCATATTTTTTTACTCTTTTTCTCATAATGTTTAACTTTATTCTAGGGAAATAATAACATTTTCTCCAAATGTTCATATTGGACTTCTTCTCTTGTAAAATTCTATTCTTGTAAAATAGAAAAATCTTTCTTAGAATTTCATGACGTAATATTCTCACAAAACTACAGATTTTCCTTATAATTTTACAACTTTACTCTCACAATCTTTTCAATCTTTTCAAAGAATATTAAGATTTTAATCTTGTAAAATAAAAAAAAACTCTCATAAAATTTTGACCATTCTTGCAAAATTCTCACTTTTTTTCTCATAATTTTACAACTTTATTTTTATATAATTATGTTTTTTTTTCTAAATGTTCCGATTTGAAAACTTTTCTCATAAAGTTATTCCTTTTTAATGCAATTTTATCACTTTATTCTCATAAATTGAACTTCCTTTATTTTTGTGTTGTCCTTATAAAGAGATAGAAATACATGAAAATAAAAAAAGATATTTTTGCATTTCAATGTGCTCAAAATGGGTCGGGTTATGAAGAAATAAAAAGCTAGCAGAATAAATGCTTCACTACATCACAGACAGAGGTTTTATATAAGCCGATACATCTCTGCCTCGCTCGGAGCACCATCCCGCACATATGCAATGTGCCTAATCCATAACCATAACAGCAAATTGGCAGCATAACCTAACATGCAAAGAAATTTTCTCCATACGATAATGGTCATGGAAGCACTAGCACAGCTGTGTTTAGGGACCCTGTGAACAGATGTTTCATGTAGTTTTTACCTTGTGAAGTCCTCTGATTTCTTCATTGGCATCCCCGCTCTCCCCCATCAATCATGGCCTTGTTAATTTTTAATTTGTGTATATGACATGTGTATTAAATACATAAAAAGTTATTAAATATTCGATGACAAATGACAGGACTCCCTTCTCCTCCTTTTCTTCTCCTTCATTGCTGTTTAATCAAAATTTATACCCCTATGCTTTGTTCTCTGGTTTCATTTGGAACCGGCCTAATGAGGACAAACTGCTCCCCGGTTGAGCCGCAATGGCTGTAGTGACTCTGAGAAGGACTAAAATGGCTGAATGGAAATGAGAGGGGCAGAGGAGGTCAGCCCTCAGCATCAATTCTCATATTACACACACAGGCTTTAGTATCGCACGTGGAGGTGTCATAGATGCATAATGGTGACAGCAGCCACCTCTCCAACCATTCCTCTCCTCTAATATCACCATTTGAATCTCCTTCTCTCCTCTCTGCCTGTCTGTCTCTTATCTCCTAATATTATCATGTGAATAGCCAGCAGGTGATGGGATGTTAGACCAGTAATCAAATAAGGGAAAATGTGTTAGGAAAGGGGAACTGGACCACAATCGTTTTAGCATAGAAATGGATGGAATTTTTCAATGTTTTTAATTAAGGTAAAAAATCCCTTCTATAGTTTATATATAATATACTCTAAAATACAATAGCATAATACAACAAGAGGCAGATAAAACCAATTTCAGTTCATGTAAAAGTCTGTTTCTTCCAGGAACTAATAAGCTGTGGCAACACAACAACAATGGACTCTTTGTCTCATTTGCGTCTCAAAATTAAAAAAATGTTATCATAATTTTTTTAAAAACACAGTAGTTGTACTAGCTTAAAAGCTACTGCCTGTGGATTATATCATAACAGAAACAATTGTAAACAAACAAATCAGATTGTATACACTGTACCCCCGCATCTTTGCGTTTCACATATCCGTGGATTCTTTTTTTGTTGCGTGACTCTTCCGGTTTGTCACAAAAAAAAAACAACTCAAGACACTTGTATGAAATGTTTGCGTCCGAAGGAGGACTGCGGTGCAGAGGTGAATGGAGAAATGGCATCAGCTGACTCAGACGTAAAAAAAAATCATGATTTAATGAAGAAGAAAATCATGGAGGGTAATTATTATTTGGAGCAGGTGCTTATTATTTGATGAAGGGGGAAAACCGCGCTACTGATTTTACAAACGGCATAGTTTAAATGCCAATTGGAATGCTTTTACAATATAACAAAATTTGATAGGATTGTAACTTTAAGATCATTCAATCAGGCGTTTCTGTTTCATGTTTGGGGTGCATGCTCTACGAAGAAGGTTGTATATTGCCGAAAGTCTGCCGAAAAAGATGCAGTAAAATAAGATTTGATATATTTGTGTATATGTACCTCATTTACCTCCACTTTGGATATTTTCTTCTGTTTCAATCTTCATGTTGGTCATCCTTTGTCTCCTGTTTGTTGTGTTAGTTGGGGGCAGAGAAATCATAGACCATCAAAGGTTGCCAGCTATAGGAAATTTCTTCATTTGCAATGTGCAAGTCTCCCACCTGAGCTCCAGGCTTCTGTGTATATGCACATATGTGTGTGTGTGTGTGTAGTCAGTCATCCCAGCTTCCCAGTAGGTCGGCCTTTAAATTGTCTCTGCATGTTTTATAGCCGTGTGTGTGATAGCTCCATGTGTTTGAGTGTGTGACTGAGGGCCCGCGCCTCATCCATCAGAGTTAAGATGGCACATTACTGTTAATGAATGATATTTGTGTTCAGCGTGTATGTACGGTGGGAGGACCAGAGAAGCAAAACAAGCCATGTCCAATGTCTTCAGTACTAACCTCCCTGATTACTGCGCTCATCTTTTTCTTGACGTGCATTTGAGTTCATTCAGTAGACACTATTCACATCCAGATATACCTAATTTCACACAACATTTGAGTTAAAAAATAGAAATAATTAAAATTTCAATTATAGTCATTAAAATGTGGATGAATTTTCCTTTTAAGCTTTCAGGCTAAAATACTTTACTGCTACTTTTTTTTAAGGGGATTTATTACAGTCCAACTCAGATCATCTTTTTTATTTATTGTTAAAACTGTTCCTAATAGTCTTTTAATTATGATTAAAATTAAATTATAAATAATTGTTTAGTTGTAAATTGCAAATTTTTAGATAAATAATTGTAGGGATTTTTTTTGAAAGATTGGAGAATGTTTTTTGATTTTGAACAAAAAAAAAATCTCCTTTTAGATTTTTGTTTTGCAACTTTTTTTTTTTTTTATCCACCAATATTTCCTCATATTCTTCTCATTATGTTGTGTCGTTTTATGTTTAGACATTTTTTTTTTAAATAACATTATAAACATTTTATTTTGAACAGGCCATCTTTAATAGTATTTGTAAAACTCTAGAGCACCAAAGTTTCTTTTGGGCTGCAAGTTAACTGTGGGTTGCTGGTTGAAAACCCCTGGTTGTAGGTTGGTCTCTTTCTTCTGAGCTTTTTTAATTAAAATTACATAGTGTTCCATCTCACATGCAGACGTAACGCTAAAACTATGCTTCTCGTTCATATACACTTTTTACTCTTAAAAGGATTTTTGTGCTGCTGCATGTAAAACAGCAAAACATAGTTATATGTCACTGAACAAGACCTGCGTATGCGTGTTTGGAGTCAAAAATAAAAGTGCTAATAAGCCTGCTGTTTAAGCGCATATAATTTTAGGTAAATTCCTTTATTAGAAAGTTTTACGGATAAAAATAAAAAAAAAAAAATGGGTCATATTCTTTGCACCTGGGGCCCCCTCGTGGATTCTCCCCTCTGCTAAAAATGTACCAGTGCATTTTACATTAGATTATCAAGTCCTTTTGCACCCATCAGGTAGCAGAAAATGGAGATATCAGGTGTCAGAGTACCAGGGGAAGTATTACTGTGTGAATAAAGCTCATAATCCACTGCTCACAAATTGTTATGAGGTTGAGTGCTGATGCAAGCAGTAGCACAGTGATTTTTATGGGGAAATGGAGGAGAAGATGTCTCCTACCAGGTGTCAATAATGTGCAGACCAACCTCTATGAAACTCTTAACATCTAAGCAGTTAGGAAAATGGGAATTTTAATAGAAAAAAAAGCCTCTTGCTGTGGCACAAAGACGGAAGTGTATCAGATAAAGGAAGACGCATGTCCGGTATCTTTACTTAGAGGCTTGCATGTCTGCGCTCTGATATAAAGGTCCCCAGCAGATGTCACTCACTCATTAATGAATGTCATGTGAGAGCAGAGGTAACAAGCAGAGTTCAAACATTCACTCCTGCTTCTCAGCACATCTATATTTTTGGACTGCATAGTATCATACAGATCAGGGGTGTCAAACTCAGTCGCACAAGGGGGCAAAATCCGAAACGCACCTTAGGTTGCAGATGGAACAAGATGAACAGTTATTAAACACTCTAAAACAAAATGTTTAAAACTTTAAAACCCCAACTTTTTACCCTGATTATGAACTAGATGCATAGCATTACCTGCGATAATGTAAGTGTGAATAGTGTAGCTGAACTTAGTCGCTGAAGATGCTGAAATTGATAGCTGAAAACACTGAAGCTATTTTAGCTCCAACTGCTGAAGCTGATAGCCAGCTAAAATATTTGCTAAATTAGCGAAATGCCAAATTAGCCAAAACATCTTAGGACAGCCAGAACAGCTAGCATGTAGCTGAAATAATAGCAAAACTTCAAAGTAGAATTAAAACACTGAAAGAAGCCAAAATGTAGCTGAAATATTAGCTAAAATCCAAATTGGACTAAAAAAAACTGGAACAAAGCTTAAATTACCCAAAACAACTAGCGTGTTGCTGAAATATAGCTAAACTTCAAACAGCCTAAAAAACAAAACAAAAAAACAAAAAAAGAAATGCCTAAATTAGCACCAAAAAAACAGCATGTAGCGGAAATAACAGCTAAACTCCAAAATGGACCAAAAAAAAGACAAAAAAAGACAAAATTAGCCAAAACAGCAACCCCGTAGCTGAAATTTTAGCTAAAGTCCAAAATAGCCTAAAAAAACTAAAATAATAAGCCTAAATTAGCAAAAAATTAAAAATAGTAAAACAGCTATCATGTAGCTAAAATATTATCTATACTCCAAAACAGCCTAAAAAAATCTTAGTACATGCCAAAACAGTCCAAAAAGCTAGCAGGATGCCAATTTTTAACACTTTAAACCCGTAACTGTTTAACATAATTATGATTAAAAAAAGACACCAATAATATTCCAGAATAAATCAACTTCAGCCTTAAATAACTTCAAATATTTTACTCTCCATAAACTTATATTTTGCCTTTTGCAGTATCTACTGCCTGATTTTTATTTTTTTTAATTCATTGGGTGTTCATGAATTTGGACGGCGACAGTCAGCCATTACAAAATCCGGTACCTGGATCGCCGGCTGGCAGCATCTCTGATTGGACGATGTGTAAATGTCTCCAGACGGTGACCGTCCATATTAAGCTCCACCAGCTTCTGCAGTAGGTATACAAAAACGGGCCATTCTGCACAACTGATCTATCGCAACTCAGATATCCAATGGTGACGTCCTCTGAGATCACGACTGGGTTGGTCTCGAGCGTGGTCAGTTCCCCAAAATATCCCTTCCTCACATCCATTTCAAGTCAGGTTTCCACATCTGTTTTTATTTCGATTCACACTTTGAGTTTTTTGATTATTCATTCTATGTTTTTGTTACACCTTCATATCTTTTTTTTTTTTTAAGTAGTTTTGAACCTGTAAAGTACTGCATGAAATATTGCTTATAATTAAAGTTTAAAATAAAAACATGACAGTATTTACTCCAATGGATGTTTACAAACATCTCCACATCTGTATGTGGGATTAAAACATGATTGTTTAGCCTCTAAAGGAGCTTTATAATCTCCAGTTGGCTCCTAATCCCCATGTCCGTCCGTCTGATGTGTCGCGGTGGGAGGAGTTCACCTTGACCAGTGTTAAAACACATTATGAATCTGCCAGAAAGGAAACTTACATCAGCTCAACATCCTGCCACTTCCTGTGACTGCAGTGAGCTAGCCGCTGGATGTGATTGTTGGACTGGGATTGGTGGAGAGGTGAGGAAGAAAGTGGAAATGAAGATTGAGATGGGCACGGAGCAAAAGACGGTCGACTCAAGATGCCAGAAAAAAAAGCTAAAAAGGACTTACAGCATCCTGTGAAGTTCAGGGTTAGTATTTTTTAAATGACTAAATGGTGGAACAGTATTAAGAAATAAAAACATCTATTGACTGACTGGTAACTGAAAGTGCACTCCTTATAGTTGGATGTTTAACATTTTACATTGGGGGGTCAGGGGGGGGAGTAGAAGACTTTGGAAAGGTGGCAAATGGGAAGAGTGGAATTAAAAGGATCAAAAATATGTATTTCAAACAATTTTATCACTGTTATTGTTAACTAATATCAAAAATGCTCTTTTTTGAGTCTGCATTGATGATTTTTTGATCTTTGTCAATAATATACTGATATTGACTCAAAAACTTGAGGGAACTTTTGGTTGCCTACACCTCGCTCTGCCCTGATACTGCACCTCTGCAGGTCTAACTCTTGTTGCTTGACAAACATGACCAGAATGATGTGACATAAATGTCATTTTGCTTTTTTCAGTTTTTGATGCTATTTTTCTAATGTTTGGTTTTATTTTTACCTCTAAATAATATATATTTTTTAATTTAATGCCAGTAATGTCTATTATCAAGCAATCCAAAGAAGCTGTCTTTAATCATAACCTGAATTAAGAGAAAATCAAAACACTGTAAACTTTAACTTATACATTTTCAGAAAAATAAGGCTCAAAATCACATTTCTGTGCATTTCAATATTTAAATCTTTCTGAATCAGGAACAGATGAAAAAATGCAGTTTGATAATAACTCTATTTGTGATGGGTGGGCCACAATCTTCTTTTGAACAAGTATCTGGCTGCATGAGAGCAACCATAGCCACTAAAAGAGCAGGGCTCCAGGATTTGCTGAATTCTGGGAAGGTCCCACTGCTGTCTGAAGATTCTCCAGGATAAACAATTGTGGTTTCAGCTTTGGGTAGGAAGGATATCATTCGGTGTTTATTAAGCTGTAACCACCTCCAAAGACTAAAGAGTCCAAAAACTTGACCTATTACAGCTTCTTATTTCCCCATTGAAGATGCATATTTTTTTTTCTTTTTTTTAATAACACTTTCAGAATTGCATTTTATTTTAGAAACAGTTAATTCTAAAATCTAATTGAAAAAATTATTACATATCTTACTATTGACAAATATGTGTTTTTGTGTTAAAAATTGGACATAAAAAGCCTTTCATGTCTCATAAAAAAGCCAATTTTTACACAGCTCATTTAATGTTTTATCAGTTTTGATGGCTTAAACTCGTGCTCTTTTAGTTACATATTTGTAGTTAAAAAAGTAGTAAAAAAAACACAATTTTACACTAACTTGTGTGTAGTTTTGATATTTCACTAAGTTTCTATAGTTAACAAGGAGGAAGTGAAGAATATTCTCTCAGGAGAGAGCCTCATGTCTCTTCTGCCTCACTTTAGTCTGAAGTCCTCCAAGGGCAGGAAGTCACAGAGTTGGAAACAGGAAACAGGAAGTTATTAGCAAGGATGATCTGAGCACTCTGGTCTGTGGAGTACATCAAGAGAACGACGTGCCCACGAAAACATAAACACACATATACACAGATGCAGACCAGCATCTGTGTGTGCGTGTGCCAAACGAGGAAAAGGAAGGCCTCCGAGATAGGCAAAGGTCTGAAAGCAGACAGTGGTGTCCGTGCACCTGTGTGCGCGTCCGTTTGTGTGTTTCTGAAAGCTTACGTTTACAGTTGGACACCTGCCGTATCTCAGTCAGTCATAACAACACGCTGCTTCCTGAAAACATCATGACACTCAAGTAAACTTCCAAAATAAAGGAAATAAAGGAAGCACCTGAATAAATGTCAGAACGCTGTGTTGTCAGCAGGAGATGCAAGTTCCTGTCAAAGCCAAAGGAAGACACCCCTTTAGCAAAAAGTAGTACTTGAATTTTATTTTATTTAGTATACTTTGATATGTGTACAAGTAGTAAACTTACTATACTTATACTTTGACCAGGGCTGGGCAAACTTTTTGCCTCGTAAGCCCAAAAGGGATCTAAAATCTGACAAAAGGGCCTGACCAGGAGAAGATTTGTGTTTTGCTAATCCACGTTGTAAGAGAAAGGAATGACGTGTATCTGAAAGAAACGTGCTTTAATTTAGACTAAAAGTTTAATGAAGCTGAATACTTCTTGAGATAAAGTTGAAACATATTAGATTTACAATACATTATATCAAAAGTAAATTTCAATTATTTTGCCTCACTTTTAGCACAGATTAAGTATATTTGTAGTACCCTTAAATACATTACTTTTTCCGAAAAAAACTGCCACTAGAGAGTAAGTGAAACCAATAAATATAAACCATTAACATTTAATGAAAGATACAATGAAATTACATTAGTTTTTGTGATTTTACAGAGTTTTTATTACAACCTTTAGCAAAAACGACTTTATGTAAAAGCCTCGTTTCCAGTTAGTGGTACAGTCCAGTATTTTGTATGGTCCTATTATAAAATAGACCCATTAAGCTGGACCTAACTGTACTATTTTTTTTTGGGCCCCTGTTGGTTGTAGGTCGATAGGAAAATGGAATGGACCCAGTCGTTTACAACAAAGCAGCAAAAAAGCAGCTATATTCCGCAATCTTCTCTCAACCATCATTAAATGTTTTGTATATACAAAGTATACCAAAAGCCAAGCGGAAAAAAGAGCTGCTAGATGACCTCCATTGTTGTCAACATCACCCCACATCCAACTTTGACTGCACACATAAATTACCTGGACCCATCTAAACTGGACCACAAGTATAAGTATACTAAGTACTTTGTCTATACTAAAACTGATGCGGTATACTTTAAGTTTACTTTTTGTAGACTATCAATATTTCATTAACTTACTTAATGTTCTCATTTAGCTTGAGACAGTATTAAGTTAGTATGCTACCTACACTGCATGTACATGGTCTATAGTACACTTGCTATACTCATTCTCAAGTATACTTAAAAAAAAGAATTAAAAGAAACACTTTTTTAAGAAGTACCAGCACATTACATAACATTTAAATTGGTAACATTTGAACAATCAATGTTAGAAAAAAGAAATCTAATGAAAACTAACTAACCGTAAGCATTTCTGGCAGTCAAACTGGAAATGTCACCATCAGAAGAAACATAGTATTTTAACATTCCTTTGTACCTTTTTCTTGGTTTCAGTGCCGTCTGATCTCATTAAAGAAGTGTGGATTTTCAATTAGAGCAGAATTGAATAAACTGGGTCATGCATGACTTTCATAGAAACTTTAAACCCTGAAAAAAAGGGAATGAATTTAGCAGTGAGTTCTAGTCTAAGCTTTATATGTTTGTTTTTATTTTCAAAGATCTTACTGATAGTATAAGTTTTTAATTTGATCTCAAACGCATAGTAGAATTATTTACACACAAGTACATTGACATATTGACTTAAGAGCTCCTGAGCGTTCCCACTTTCTTTAAATAGAGCTCTATCAGGCAGGTGCTTCCTCTGTTGCAGGGAAGGGGGGGTCAGTATGAAGTGGCAGAGTTTGTTGTGTCTTTTTGTCCCGAGCAGGGCCAGCTGCCAACCGGCAATCCTCTGGCTTTGGTGTGTTTTTTGAACAGAACGGGGTTGGCTCTGGTTTCCTGTGGACACGTGTCTGTTTGACTGGAAAGCATGACTCGGGAAAGTGGGGGAATTCCAGGATTTGAGGCTAAAAAACAGGGAAAATCTGAAGAGTCTGCTTGTTTTTCGGTGATCCTGAGATGCCTCATTTCCTAATGGTGCCTATTAAACTGTTGCTTCGTCATTCCATCAAGCTGTATGGAAAAAAAAAAAGAGATCCGTTAGGCCGGCCTTAAAAGACATTCAGAAGTGAAGTAGTTGTCCTTTTTTCTTCTTTCAACCTAAGAAAGGACAGATCGAAATCCAGACCTTGAGAATTGGTTTCGTGAAGAGTCCTTCTCCCCTTGTCTGCCATCTCTCCATCTACCCCCCTTAATCCTGACGGTGTTAATTGAAAGTCAGGAGAGGGCACTCTTGCGGGTTCATTATTAATTTAACACTCAGGGTAACTTAAAGTGCAATTTTCACCCACATGTGGAACAGAAAAATCAATGGCCACAACAGCAGTGCGCATCAAGGCTGATTACTGATGCACAAGGAGAGACAAGAAAGACACCAGTTACTTGTGTGGGAGGAGAGTCTGGGTGGTTTCTGTTAAGTGTTTAACGCCTAGTCACAAGTGCCCTTAGGGTAGAGACGGGCTGTATGTGGGCGAAAAATGGGCACAAAATTTTAAGATTGTGAACCTCTTGGTGAGCCCATAGGATGAAAATGTTCATTCTTTTCTACTGGTATACTGTGAGCGACAAGTCCTAGTGAACACTTAAACAACATGTAAGGGTTAAGGCTGATTTACTTTGGTCCGTTTGTGGTGTGTTTCCATTTGGTTGAATTGACACAAAAAAATGTTAAAATTTATTAATAAATCAGACTGAGTTCTATTTGTAGTCTATTGACATGTCTATGACACTGCAAAAAACTGGAGAACCAAAAAACTTCCTTTATACTTTCAGAATAAACTTTAATTTTATTTTTAAGGCAATGTGCCCACGTGATAATAAGCGTAACCACACGAGTACTTTCCAATACACTTATCACATGAATAACAATCGTGCGTTCCATTTTTGTGTTGTCGCTTGAGGCGCCTCAAACCTCAATGGAGCTGCAAGACATTTGAGCTATCCTTAAGAGGTGATGCACCTGTCTACGGCTTTCCACAGGCCTGTCCATTTATCCATCCAGTCATCCATCCACCAATCAGTCCATCCATCCATCCATTCATCCATCCGCCTATCTGTCCATCCATCCGGGACCGGGTCAGGAGTCTAAGCAAAGATGCCCAGACTTTCCTCTACCCACCCACTTCCTCCAGCTACCTTGGGAAGACCCAGAGGCCTTCCCAGGGACGTAGTAACTCCAGAATGTCCTGGGTCGTTCCCTGGGCCTCCACCCAGTGGGACAAGCCTGGAACACCTCCCCCAGGGGGGTCTCCAGGAGGCATCTGGACCAGATGCCCGAGCCACATCAATTGGCCCAGACAGCCCAAAAACCCAGAGCAGCAGAACAGATCAACCCCCATATGGGTGCATGTGGGTAAGGCTATGTTTACACCGCCCTTGGCAATGGACATTCAAGCTACCACTTCCAATGAAAAGTCTATGTAAAGATGTGTACATGAGCGTTTCCGGCCTTCACATTCAAAACTCTCACGTTTTCACATAGACATGTCCATTATTACGACTATTTGCAGGCTCCTCGTACAAATGGATGGCCATTCAACTTGGATCTGAAGTAGTTACGTATTGATGCGTCCCCTTTAATTGATGAAGGAGATATTAATAAGAACGGTTTGTGTCTGGGTGGAATTATACGACACCAAGTCCATCATATATTGGAATAAAGCTGTGAAAGAAAAAGCCTCGAACAAGATTACCTAGATTTGCACCAATCTGACGTCTCACACCTAACATTTTCCAACTGTAGGTGACAGACATATGCTAGCACAAAGTAGCAACAGTCCAGTGTGAACACCATGAGCTAAACATGCACGTTTAGTGTGTTCTAGAACACATATGCCCGTTGTGAACGTAGAATAAGACATTAGGTACATCGGCCATATTTTGATGCCTTATGCAAACAGTGAATGGGCACAGATTTAGTTATTACCTGAATAAAAAAACACTGGAATGAGTTGCAGGTGTATTTATCATCCTGCTCAAGTAGAGACGACTCTAATTGGTATTTGTACGTGTTCCTCCATGTTTGACTGGGCACGTCCACAATGCCAGCTGTGCAGTCTCTGCCCTGCACGGAGGATTAAATGGGGGAAATAACGGTATATTGCTCAGTAATGCAATCTGTCTAGCCGGTTGAGGGATGAGCAGCCTGCCCTTTGCGCTGAGCGGCCGCACAGATGATTTAGAGCAAGCAGATGGAAAATTCTAATATGTTAGCCTAACCCTGAATGGCTAGAAGCTAATTCATTTCAAACCTCATGCGCAGGAGTTGGAGCTCTTTCCTCGCTCCTTCCACACTCTGCGCTCATCACATCTTCATTGTCGTCAAGAAAAAAAGGGAAGTAAAACGATGAGCCGTGATACCGGCTTTTAGAGTACGCATTTCCAAAAGTTTAAAAGTTATGATCAATTGTCCACCAAAACATAAAAACCAGTTGTTAGTGTAGGCCCTGTCAGAAACATAACTCTCCAGCCCAGAAATGATGTATGCCCGTGTTTTATTTTAGGCAATTTCAAGTGCTTTCCATGTTAATCCTGTTATTCTAATTTATGAGCCGGGCATTAGGAGGGACATAGTGAATTACTTTTTGATTGAGGGCCGCTAATAGCCCTTTTCTCTCTACCTTAGCACACTTGTGTCCACATCCTTCTGTATGCAGGCTCCACATAAATATCTTCTGTGTCATCTGTGCTAAGTAAATGCTGACGCGGCGCCAAAAGTAAACAAACATGCAAGAACATGTTCATTGAGCACAATTTAATTAGGAAAATACACAGACAGGGACACACATGCCCTGCTTTGCTCCTCCTTGTTTGCTGTATGAGGTATTCCAGCATGATTGGCCTGTCTGTCTTGATAAACACTTTATGCAGATAAGCTTCCACTTGTTTTCTGTTTCTTAAGAGCCCGAAAGAGAAATGATACCTCTCAAATTGACCCATTTGGCAGATTCGCTGCCCCTAGGAGGGGAGCCCTAGCTTTTAATGTTTGATTGGCCTAATTGCCCCAACACATCATTAGTAGCCATCTTCAGCACCGACTCTTAATAACATCTTTATGAGGCGAACGGATGTCGTTAAAAGTCTTTGTCTCTCTCATCATTCTCCCCAGGTTCTGGACCCTCTTTGTCCTCCTAATTTAGTCAGATGTTTCAAAATATGGTAATGGGGTTTGAACTTGCTGGAATTGAATAAGCAAGCATCTCTTGGACTTCCATTTACATAATTTCATTATAAGGTAAAACACACTAATTGTTCAGAGTGCATAGTTTGTGTGAGGGAGCGCACGAGCGGGGTGAGCTGGTGGTTTCTTGGCAGAAATGCAGCACTAATTACAAAGCGAGTGGCAGCGCTCCAGAGCCATTTACACACACACTAATAGATTCCTGATCACCAGCTTGCCCATTTCAACTGTGTAGGGCAACATTTTTAGAGCAAAGTGGATGCTTTATTACACATTGTATCCTAATAACACCACAGTGCTGCTCACACTTTAAACTTTAGAGACACATGTCGAACATTGACTTTAAGTTGGACTTTGCTGCCCACAATTTACAAAAAATAAACAAGTCAAAAACCAGTGAAAAGTCCATAAAGTTTATTTTAGTTCATTATGCTCCATTCACATCAGGCTTGGGAATGAGTGTTTGAGCGACTGCTTCCAATATGCACGTTTTTAGGGCTTCTGTGTTTAAAATTTCCACGTTCATCTGTTGCTACGCAAGGTCATAAGTTTGTTTTCAGGAGCCATGTACAAAATGGCAATTAAGTGTGGGCTGAAAGCTAAACCACTTCAACTTTGACCAATCGGGGACTTGGATTTGTTAGCGATCTATGGGTAGCAAATTTATCAAAGAAAAAGGCGGGAGCAAGTCACAAGATTTGCATCTCTTCTGCAACAAACCCCTTCCAACTGTAGGTATAAGTAGTAAGAGTTAGCGAGAGCCCAGTGTGAACACCATGTGATAAAAGTGCATTCAAGAATATCTGTTTAGCGCTGTCTTGAACTCATCACATACATCCACTGTGCATGTAGCATCTGTTTTTATATTTTTCATTTCTTTATTCTCTTAATATCAGCCTTTTCAACAAACTTGGACCTTTTTTTGTACATGTAATAAATGCATTGGCCTGTCTCTTACTACTTTTTGGACAATTTTCCACCACGTCCGGTTCTGAAATGCAACATGTCTTGTCATTAAACCCATACAAAATGTATTTAACAAAATTTGAAGCAAAATAGGTGATGAGAACATATCCGACAAATGACTGTCAAATTCCCAAAAAGGGGTACCCTTCTGTGTTTTTCGGACTAGTAGTTGCTTAGGAAGTTCCAGAGCTCAAAAATGCATAATTAAGAAGAAAACAATTTTATAGAAGTCACATTGGAGTCAAAAGGTGCATTCACAGCGAACGCTGTTTGTGCCAACAACGAGATTGTTAATACCATACAGTGTTACATGGACTCTCAAATGGACAAACTCCAACAATTGGTCTTCCTCTCCTAGAAGGTTGTTTCAATTTGGCCACTAGATGGCGAGTGCACTATAGTATTACACTTTATTCCAGAAGAAGAAAGTATGAGCAAAAAAACTATGTTTTAGACCAAAAATGGTTACTTTAAAAATATTTCCTTGAAAGAGTTTGAAAAATTCATGCCTTCTATCTTTGGGTCAATCGAGCGTTAGCATTTGCCATCCTATGGGAGATTCCATTATAAATTAGCATCAAGGTAGCAAACTTTAGCATTATAAGTTTGATCGATCTCAAATTTTATGGATCGATTATTGATCTATGAAGTTTAGATAAAAACAACAACTTTTTTCACTTTTAGAGCTTTTATTTCTTTTAAAATCTGTTATCCCTTTGGGTTTGTATTGGTGGCACACAAGTCCTTTAGAACATTTCTAGACAGTATTATGTGCCAACAAAGTCTAGTAATCCTCCATAAATAGTAGTTTTGGTTGCAACGTGTGATTGAAACAATTAAAAAAAAAATCAGCAACTTGTCATCACAGAATACAATGAAGCTTTTTGTGTGTTTGAAAGGCTGCTGGAGTAGTTATCACTTCTTGTTACAGCTGTATCCTGCTAAGTCTGAATCTGTAATCACTGACCGAGCGCCCAGCACAAGCTGAGTGTTATTGTTTTGAATGTGAGGGAAGTTTGGTACCGTGATATGAGGTGAGACGACCACAGCTGCGATTTGGACAAAAACACTCCAGGAGGCACGACATAGGAAGCACATGGTTCACACACGAAAACACAAAAAGCAACCAGGAAGTCAACACGCTGTCATCATCTGGCAACTTTCCAGACACTGTGCAAAGATCAGTAGAACCACAAGCTCAAAAAGGGAGCAGAGCAGGGTGACCTTCACCAGTAAGAACAGTCTATAACCCTGTAACATCAGAGTTCCAGTGTTTATGTTCTTTGATTTACTGTCACTTTTCAACCGTTAACACAATCAACGTTATTCCAGCAGATTATGAAGGAGAAAAGCGGCGCAAACAAGCCTTCTTTACGTCCCAACAGCTCTGCTGCACATGCACTAAAGCCCTCATCTGGTCCGGCTAGCTGGCCTAGTTCAGGAGCCGGAGAAGAGAAGATGGTATCTTCCCATTGACTGCAGTCAAATGAGCCACCGTTCGCATTTCCATGGTCAAATCAGCCGTTTCTGGATTTTTGTGTAAGTTTCATACAATATTTACCATAGTGGGGCTGAGAACGCTGGAAAATCTTCACTAGACTCTTGATGTGACCACTGAAATGTGAATGGCGGCTCATTTGACTGTAGTCGTAAAGGGTTGTAAATCAATGAAAGAGCATTATGATGTTAGCTTTCATTATTTTCCCCAAGAACTCTGCTCTGAGAAATTAATAGATTTAATGTGTTGGTCACAGCAACGTAAATAAACATTGGAGAATTAGAGTCTCTGGTGAACTGGAAGGAGAAATAATCAGACTTTTGGAGGAAGTTCGGTCCATGAAGATCTTCACTTCCTTGTCACAGCTGACATCCGGCTCAAAATGATGCGGCTTGACATTACTGATATTACTTGACATTTTTATGTAACAGCAGTGAAGATTTACGCGAGTGAGACAAATAATGAGACAGGGGGGGTTTCAGGGGAGAGGGTTGCTCAGCTCAGCACCAAAAGCCACGCCCCTTCAGAGGAGATTTTGGAAAGAGACTTCAGATCAACATGAAAAATGGCTTTTTTAAACATTTAGGTTGTGGGATTTGGGTTAAAAACTTAATAATCATAATTAAAATACTGCTGGGAAAGTTTTTTTTTAAATTAAAAAATATGTCATAGGTGGACTTTAAAGGGTTAACCAAAATTTAATTCAAATCTAGCTTTTCTCCTCTGAATTATAGCATTTTTTAAATGCAAATTTTGCTTTAAATACCATATATTTCAGGATATAAGTTGCATTTTATAGCATAGTTAAGCTGGGGTTGCAATTTATACTCAGTTATGTTTTATGTTGTATTAAAAAAAAAATGGCAACAACTGCCCCTTAAGTTTCACTCCTTCTTGGTTCCACTGCATCTGTGCGGATTAACTAACAGAAAAGACTATATTTCCCTGGTAAAAGACTTTTGACTTTAAGATTGATTTGAACTATTATCCATGTTCTTTACGTAATTCCATAAGAAAAAGGATTTCTGAACTGCTGAGCTTGTAGACACTTTCTCCACCTTTCCAACTTGATTTAATGTCAGCCTCTTTCGTACAATAGCCTGACACCGAATAGCTCTTCATCAGGTGTTGGCTATCAGGCCCTCGTGCAGATCCAGACGATTACTTTGTCCCCTGATTACCGTTATACAGGCAGGGGGAGGTATTTCGCCCCCCCACAAATTAGTGGATAAATAGATAGCCCACAAGCACTTCCACCATTCACCTCCTCTTCTTTGCGAACTCCACCCATTCACCCCGTACCTAATGACTGGGGCTGGAGAGCAGTAATGAAAAACTATACATCACAATCAGCCAGACAGTCCTATTCATGCCTATGCATTATGCTCACTAGTCATAATCATTGCTGCCGTGACAGAGGGGATTTGGAGAAGGAGGAAGACAGGGGGGGAAAGGAGAGAGAAGTATGATAAAAGAACAGGTGAAATGGTTTGGAGAAGACAAAAAAATTGATGAAAATGTAAGTTAAGATAAGAAATAGGAATAGAGGGCATAAAATAGAAAAGGCTAAAAAAAAAAAAAGAAAAAGGATCACAATCAGGGCTCAGTGGTTCTCATCTCTTTGGAAAGCTACCAGTCTTAGTCTATTCTTCTTCTTCATGTTATTTCTTATAATAATATTTCTAGGTCTTCAGGACGCTTTGTTCCCACCGCCCTCGGCAACGCGTGTTCAAGCGGCCACTTTCCATGACAAGTCAATGTAAATGCTGAAACGTACATGTTTCAGACTTCTGCGCTCAAAACTCTGGGGTTCTCACGTAGCTACGCACATTTTTAGCCTACAAAACGCCATTAAACATGTATTGAAGGTTAAAGCAGGTCAAACTTAAACCAATCAGGGACTCGGATTTGGTATTGACCTATGGATGTCGTTCCCTTTAATTCACGGAAGAGAAATTAATGTCTCCGGCCAAAATTTAAACAAAATCAAGTATTTCTTATATCGGAATAGAGCTGTGAAAGGACAAAAGCCTGAAGCAAGATTTACAAAACAATTTGCAAAACAATTTTCACTGGGTGGTGAACAGTAGAAAAAGAAAAAGGAAGCCCCTCCCTGCTTGTCCAGTGTGAAAACCATCGGCGAAGGTGGTTAGGTTGATATTTCAGTTGAATCTTGCATTTTGTTATAAGCACCAAATTAGGCACGAATGTACCTTAAGATACCCTCTCCAAGTCAACAATCCCACCCACAACCCAGAGAGGAATTTCTATGGCCACTCTGCTGCAGAAACTATGTCCAAGAAAACAACTTTTTTTGTTGTTTTTTTGGCTACAAATTTCAGAATTACAACTAAAAGATCATCGGGAAGACTTTTAAAGTAGATCAAAAGATGATCGGAGCCTCTGCTATTATGCACTCATAGATATCTAAAAAATTAAAGGAAATTATCTGATGTGAAGAAGGAGTTAAATAAAAAAACATTTTTAAGATTAAATTCAAATCATGAAGGAGATTACAAAACCCACAGCCAGTTTAAAACAAAATTCCAAACATGGCAGGAGAGCACAGATGAGAAAACCTTCCTGCAAAAACAAACTGTCTACCATAGACTGTATAAGAGAACTGGACTGATTCCTTCCCTCTCACGTTCTAAATAGGATGTACCTGCTGGCTCCAAGAAGCCAAAATCCAATTGACTTCTATAGAGAAATAAATATTAGTCATTACATTCATCAGAATTGCTCTGCTACCTGTATTTAACATGTTCTTGCTAATCCTATTTAGAAATTACATTTTTATTGCAAGTTGTTCAAGTTTTAAACTGACCAATCAGATGCCTCAAAAAAGTTTGTAGTGCCTACTGGCCCCCACCTCAAATGTTTGAAATGTTTGACTAATTCTCCCAAGCCAGCTTCAGTGGAAGAAGTGTGGACTTCCAACAAGCTTACACCTGATTGGCGAAAGCGGTTGCCATAGAAACATTGACTCGGACCAATCACTGCTTACAAACCTCATCTGGTTTCAAGTAATGGCAACTGAATTATAGTAACTGGAGCTAGAAGTAAGGCTTTTTCTATGGGTGATGTCACACTTACTCGGTCCATTTCTCTACTTATACAGTCAATGCTCTATATTATATCTATATCTATATATATATATCTATATATATATATATATATATATATATATATATATGTGTGTGTAAAATGAAAAAATCCTCATTGGCCACTTATTTCCAGGCAACAATTCATTCAAAAATAAAGAAAGTGATGCAGTTGACTAAACAGGTCAGTTTCTCTGGATAAACCGTACAAACATTCAATTTAAAAGAAGGGATACAACGGACATAAATAAATAATAAATATATATATTTATTTTGAGTTTAGTTACCTTGTTAACAAAATTAATAAGCATAAAAATCCCATCAGTGCAACTTAAGGTTTCTGCATTCACTCAGTCTCTCGTGCACGTTCTCACACAAACATGCAGGCGGTAGGTGAGCGCTGTATTTCAGCAGCTCGTTAACCAGAATATCTCCTCTACACGGGTTTATTTGGCAGCCGCTGCATGCTGAGCCTCTCCTGTCCTCCTCCGTCCTCAGGACAGTAAAGGTAGAAATATGCATTGCTCTGCATGTTCGTTGAAGGCTGTACCAAGCAAGCAGGGGTAAATCAAAAGGGGAACAGACAGGGAGAGGAGGGGGAAATCACACACACACACACAAAATAAGGAAATGACAGAGGCACACATACACACAAATTCACCCAGAATCCTTTGAGGGAGCTTCGCGTGAGGACAAAGCTGTGTAATAAAAGTCGGATCACATAATCACTTTGGCTCCTGCAAAAAAACGCGACGAGCTAAAATACCCAGGGGACAAATAATAATGTTCCCCCATCAAACATGTTGGGGCCGTCTGCTGCCAGGTGTATGTACAGCAACGCGGGGAAAGGAAGGGAAAAAAATGGATATGTAGAAACCTCTATATCTTACACACACACACACACCTTTTTCTTGTCTGTTTTTATAGACTGGTCGCTTACAAGATACCAAATGTCACTGCTGTTGTTAATCCCTTACAGCTAGCCTAATGAGACCATACTTCACACAGTTGCCTTGGAGGGCCTCCGTGTGTATGTGTGTGGTTCTGTGTTCATGCAGGTTCAGTATTTAGGCTATATATTAACATATACATGAGTGGCTACATGTGCATGTGTGTGCGTGAGTGTGTGTCACCCCTGACCTTGTCCTCACCCTCATCTGCTTCCAGCTCATTAAAAATGTATATCTAATCACACAAACCGGTTCTCCCACATATTTGCCTCCACTAAATTCTAGCAAATGACAAGGATGGGGTGAGTCAGAAAAAAAAGTAACAGTATAGAGTTGAAAAGATGAAATGAGAAACCATTTTTTTTCTGCAAATGTATGTCACTCCATTACTTTTTTGGGGGGGGGTTCTTAAACCCGACACTTTGCTCCTTTCTTGGTGTTTGATCAAATCTGACCTAATGAGAATGATGTGATAAAACACAGCTGAGGCCTCCTGTAAAACACCAAGCATCCCTGGCATTAATTATTGACGGGGCAGGGGCGCCGCTGGAGGGGTTTACAAGGGGAGAAAACATTAGTCTGACCACCGGCATAATTAATCACAAATGGATGCTGGACGGCAGGCGAAGGTGTCCATGCATCCCAGGCACAAGTGGTTTCTGGTTCTCGTTGCAGGGAGAAATTGATCAGCATGAGCTTGGAAGTTTTATGCCAACACTTGGGAATGCGGTTTAACTTGTGGACAAGGAGTAACAGTATCTACTGAACAGTGAGTCATCTATTCTCCTTTTGTAAGTTAGGGCTCCTGTCCATGTGGGGTCTGTGTTCACCGGCAGTTGTTTATCAGCGGTAACCAACAACTTCAGAGAACACATGACATTTAAATAGTTTTAATAGGGAGGACTCATTATTAATAAGTCTTCATGTCATGCACACTTTAAAAGTCTCACTCAGATATTTTAAGTGTTCCCAGTTCACAACTATGACAATTTTGGCCAAAATCGAAAATATGTGTCATTTTCTAGGACATAGTTTCTCCAGAGCGGCACGAGTTTATTTGAAATTAGCCTCTGAGTTGTAGGCAGGACCATTGGTATGAATCAACTCCGCCACCTCTTCCCGTCACCTATAACTGAGAGCTCTCTGTTTACATGCTCTCTCCTGCTAGCTCAGAAACTCAACCTATCATTAGATCTGCAACAAAGACGACTAGCAATATTGCAGGAGGAATACCATCAAACAGTTTTGAGCAAGTTGTCAGCTCGAACGAGGAAAACAAAGATACGAACAGATTTAATCATCCATCTACAAGTGAATGAATGAGAATGGAGCAGGGAGATTTTCTGTGCAACACATTTTTTTTTGTTTGTTTCAAACACAAACACAAAATGAAAAGAAACACACAAATTAAAAATACAAATATAAGAATTAGGGATGTCCCGATCAGGTTTTTTTGGGCCCGATCCGATTCCGAGTCAATTGATTTTGTGTATCTGCCGATACCGAGTCCCGATTCGATACTTTTATAACACATTTAAAACATGAATAAATTGAAGAAAAAGATTTGTGTTGTCCCTTATTTTTAATTTATTACCCTTTTTTTATAATTAAAAACTTAAATAGAACTCTTCCGTGAAGTAGCTTTAACAAGTAAAAATAGAGCAAATATAAACTAGAAAAAAAATACTATTTTCTTGTTATATAAGTAATAATTAGTCATGGGAGAAAGTTTAGTGACTTTAGCTTTAACATCTTTAGAGCTAATGAACATTTTTGACCAAATGTGTTTCCTGTCCTTATTTAGAATTCTTAAAAATAAATTATAACTTTGTTTTAGCATAAAATTTGCTGAAGCTAGCGTCCAGTTGTTAGCCTCCACTTTGATGTTAAAGAGAAAACCTTCATCAAAAAGTTTAAAACAGTTACAAACATTTTACGGAGAATAAAGATTCAGTCAAAGTTGCTGATTTGTGGAAACTTGTAAAAAGGACATTTGAGAATTTTTGTATAGCAAGCCTGAATTAGGTAGACATCCAATCAGAAACTTTAGCACAAAAATGTTTCTTTGTGTGGAAAAAATACCCAATTAATGAAGATTTATGTAAAGAGAAAATATGATCAATCTTTTTGTCATGAAAGATAATTAGTCTGGATTGAGTGTCCAAAGGACTTTTTAAGAGGGATGTAATGTAATGTTTCCTTTATGGAATTTTTTCAAATCAGAAACGACTTCTACAAATCAACAACTTTGTTTCAATAAATCTTCATCATTTGCAGAAAAAAACTACTTTTTTTATTATTAAATCCTTAAAATAACATTTTATTTAGACAACAGATTTTCAGAAACCGGACGCTTGCATTTGACAACTTCAGCCCTGTTCGGACAGGTCCATGGGCTGAAAAAAGTTATAGGGACCACTACTGTAGACTGTTTGTTAAAATGTTAGCCCAAATTTTAAGAAGTTAGAATCAAAAAAGCTCAGAAAACAAATCACAAGATGTATCGTCAATTAAGAGTCTTTAATTTTAGTAACTGCTTTAAGACATATTTTATAATATTTGATCATATGGTTTTAGCTTTCATATTTATGTTTATTGTTCTAGTATGCCTTTCCTTGAAACTCGACAATATCCACACTGATCAGCGTACAGAAAAATATACAATAAAAAAACAAATGAAAAACAAATTCAACTAAATCAAATCCTTTTACATATCTGTTTTGTAATCATTTATACATTTACATTTTAAGCTTTTTTAAACTGCAAAAGCGAAGGACATCTCACCTTAACATTGGTTTGAACTTTAACCTGTTCAAAAGTAATTTTATTTCTGTATATTTTGTGAAACTAAATTATGTTTTACTTAATAAAGAATTTCTAACACCTTAACATAAACATTATCCTTCAATTTTAAACTTTTATTAAAAAAAAAAAATAAGAATCTGTTGATTCACAATATTCTGCTCTGTAACTGTTTTAATAGCTTTTTTTGTTATTTAATCAAGGATTCAATAAAAGTTTTTTTCTGAATTTCCCCAAATCTCTGCACAATATGAAAGATACACAACAACTGACAGAAGATATAAGCTATTTTTTAAAAATACATCACTGATTTAAAACAGAATACCAACAGATTTAGAAACTTTGTGTTTTATGTTATTTATATGAAATTTCCAAGACAATTTATCATGTGTGCTTGGATCCGTGTGAGATTTGAGTAGGTGTGTGAAAAAAAAAAAATCCAGAGCCGAGACAATGCCCTATCAGATTAGAACTGACTTCACCTTGTATCTTTTGGCCTCGGTATGTGACAATAGATTGGACAGGAAATCCAATGGTGAGCTGAAAGACAAGGATAGCAAGAGGAGAAGAAGGGGGGCTTGGAGGAGCAGGAAAGGAAAACAGATTGCGCATCTCTGCTGAAGGGTAGTTGTGTGTTTGTGTGTCTTTAGATTAGAACAAATGTGTGCTTTTAAAGACTTTTAAATGCATGTTTTTGCTTAAACTTGCAGACAGGATGTGCAGCTGTGCTGGAGCTTTTGTCGGTGAACCTGAATGTGTGTGTGTGTAAGAATGTGTGGCGGATGACCTGGCCCATTTTAATCTGTGGCAGAGGGAAGATGCGGTGAAAACCATTATCACTGTCTCCCTGTCGCTGATAACAGCCTGCTAATCTGTTTGCTGGAGGTATTGAACAAATGCATTTGTGCCATTGACAGACAAGGAGAGAGTACAGAGAAGGGGGGGTGTGGATGTATGTGTGTGCACGCGTGCAAGCTGATGAAAAATGAGGGGATGAGGAGGTTGCGAAAACTTCCGCAACAGCAATGGCCTCCCTGTGACAACAAGGAAAGGTGGAGAAATGAGAAAAGAGAATGAGCGAGAGCAAAGGCAGTGTGGGGAGATGGAAAAAACAAATTGGGGGTAATGACAGAGACAGATGAAAAGAAATAAGAAAGAGAAAGACAAGATGAAATCAAGGGAAGGACAAAGACAAAAATCAATGATCCAAGCGTGACTGGTGATGAGAAATAAGAAATAAAGCAAAAATAAGTCAAACTCCTGAGAGCGTTTGGAGATCAGAGACTCACTCTTGAGTCTTAGATTTTCATTCAGCTTAAGAGAAGCTGATCATTGGCAGCACCTACAGGACAAAAAGCTTTTAAATACATACAGACTGCAAAGAACAAGAAAGACTGCAACACATTTCTAATTTGGGTCGTCAAAATATATTCAAGTATTGACACTGTATTCAAGTATTCTACTGATGGATGTTATTGTTCCACGTTTACACAACGATTAATTTATTTTAGGTAAAGACAAAAAGCGTTGAGGTATATAATTACTTTGTCTTTGTGCAACCATCCAGGTAATAAAAGATTACACTTTTTCAACCAAGAAACATGCAAAGATTGGGCGGATTATATTATTTTACCGTATATTATGGACTGACCAAGTAAAGTTACAAGTGGGATGAATTTATCTGTTGGATAATCTGCTATGGTAACCATAGGAGATTCGCCCTCAGAAATGCAGTTTAAGTGATCACTTCCAATGGCGTCTGTATGGAGAGAAAATAGACTCATCCCAATTTGTGTGTGACTTTGGACATGTGTGCTTCTCCACACCCAGGGAGCGGAGCGGGACACAGGGCTGATCGACTCAGTCAGCTCTCTGGGTGTTCTAAAAATGCATATTTAGACTTCTTTATACTAATTATGGAGCATATCTATTTAAAAAGTAGGAAAATGTCAAATTTTCACTACATATTATTCACAATCTGAGTTCAAAGCGACTGGTAAGAAAACTCTGACGACCCAGCATTCTAGCAGAACTTAAACGCATCACTTACGCACAAATCTTGGAGACGTGAAAAGAGTCTCACATCAGATGTGTGTAACAAGCTATTTGTGTGTAATTTTTAAAGATTTGTTTGTGTAGTTAGTTTCAATATGTTATCATTTTAAGTTGTGCATTTACAAATAGTTTTTTGTATTTTTTGAATTTCGTAATTTTTGCACATGTGAATACACAATTCCAAGTTCACAAAGTTATGCAGAAAACATATTGTATAAGTTACAAGTCAATAATTACTTACACACAGCGGGGTGAGTCTATTTTCTCTCCATACTCCATGTTTAAAACTCTTGCATTCATGCATAGCTACACAAGGTTATACAACCTATTTTGAGGCTCTGTGTACAAAACGTACTACCATTGAACCCACGTTGAGAGTTGAACCAGGTCGAACTTTGACCAATGAGGGACTTGGAATTGGTAGTGATGTATGGATGGCGTGTCTTTTAATTAACAGAGGTGCCAACTGTTTGAAAATGAATCATGGAGGAGAAATTCATAAGTTTGCCCATTTCTTGCCATATACAGCTTGTATCTAACATATCTACCCGCATGGGCAGTTGTGTCTAAGGCCATAATTGTATGTAATATATAAATGTATATAATAAAAAATGTCCTGACTGTAATGTGGCTGTTGTTCCACTGATCTCTCAGTGTTTCTCAGTGGAAGCTCAGTGATGGAGGGGTTTGGTGCTTGTGAAAACCCTTGGGCTAACACTTGACCCGAGCTCATAGCCCCTTACTGGGGAATTGCAGGAGATTGTCGGGGGTAAACGCAGAGCGCTAGCGAAGTTCAGCAATGGTTTGTTACTCCCCAAGCAGCCTGCCATGTGCAGAGAGGTGTATTTTTCAGCTTCCTGTTCATGTCTCTTTTTCAAATCTTTTACAAAAATATTTGAAAACAATTTCTTTATCTTCTTTTCCTGTTCTATCCCCTCATTTTTCATTGCCACACACTCTCTTGTGTCATCTCTTTGCCACCATTATCTCCCCCGTCTTGCTCTACTAAGGCCCTGGGGCGCCATTTGACTACACCAGGTAACACCTGTATAAGTTTTACCAATTGCGATTCCTGCTGGATTATAGCTCAGTGGAGAGAGGGAACAACCCCCCCTATGATTATAAATTTGATTCAATGGCATCATTACAAAGTGGCAGAAGGGGCTGGAAAGGGGCAGAGACCGCAACCTTACTGGAAGAAAACAGAAAAGCTTTTGCTTTCTGTCAACTACACAACCAAAAAAACAAAATATACATATAACACACTCGTGCACCCATCTGTAATGTCTTTTTGGACTTTACCTTTGTCTTCTTGCACGTTCTGATGAATAATCTCTGGATTTGAACTCAAACCCTGATATCTATAAACACAGCCTTCTCCACCATCCTACCCTGAGGTTACATGCTGTAGATGGCAGACATGAAGATTGGTTTTTAGTCAAATGTCAGTAGAGGTGAAAGTACTGCCCAAAGGCATTTGTGTGTGTGTGTGTGTGTGTTGTGTGTGTACTTGTATTTGTAGCCTTGTTAGAATCATTTCTAGTATAATTCAGGACCTGTGGCTTTATGGGGACATTTGACCTGCTCTGAAGAGGGATGCAACTTCTCGCCTCTTGGCTAGGTTCATGATTAGGGCGTGAATGAAGGCTAGGTTAAAATAAGGTTTGGGCAACAAACAGCTACTTAGGGTTAGGCCTCAAAAACGTAAAATAACCACAAAAGAATAGAAGCACTAGTGTGTCTTGGTCAAAATTTTACACTTTTTTTTTTTCTTTTCAATTGTCCAAATTTTTCAGTCACTATATCCTTCTTTTGTCCACAGTTAACATTGCTTAAACAACTTCCTTCATTCAAAATGTTTTATTTAGTTTGTCACAAATTGCTTAACCTTCAATACTGCAGGGCCTTTTTGAGCATTATTTGTACTTTGCAACTCGCTCAAATTACTGACCTTCAAAACAGTTTGTGCCTGCTTGATATCCATCTTTTTAGTAGAATCACAGCATTTTTATCTCTTCGTCTCTTATTTTATATTATAATAAACAATATTCCCACAGTAGACCAAAAACTTAATTCCAGATAGTATTTTTCTTCTTTGCTTTCTGAAAAAATTGAGAACAATCACTGTTTGTTTTATTTAAAAAAAATAAAATAAAGGTTTACAAAGTAAATATGCTTAAATCCAAAAACAAAGGAAAGACAAAGTCCAAAAATATAAAAAATTGATAAAAGAAAAAAAACCCTAATTTCAAAATCCTGATTTATTCTCATTGGTATCGTGTCATAATTTTTATATTAATTCAAAACCAAACATGTCAAAGTTAATAACCTTTTTGAAGCCTTTACATGAAACTTAGAATGAAAACGTTACTAATATCTTCCTACATAATTTTAAGCAATCATGATAGACACACAACAGAGATTGAAGCGAGTACTTAGGCCTATAATGTGTGTATATATACAAGAAAGAGTGTTAGGATGAAAACTGAAGCTCAAACTGACATTTCATAAGAAAATATAATTCAAAACATGAATGTATTTCTTTTTTTTTCATTTTACCTTCAAACTTTTTCCTCCTAAGAACATTTGGTTGTCAGTATAATATCAGTTTGGATGCTTCTATAGTTATATAAAACAGCTGTTGCTTAAAGCCAAATAATTCTGTCTATCTACCATATAGTGGCTTTTTTCTATATTCAAATTATACTAACATGGATATATTTTATCAATATGCATTTATTCCACAGTAAATGGGGATAAATTACACTAAAAACTGGATGAAAATAGACTAAGAACATTAGGATCGTTGAGAGAGAGTCTTTGTATGGTTGTGTGTTTGTTCCAGTACCTGTGTGTTTGTGTGTGTGTCCTGTCCCATTTCAGCTCAGTTGTGTCAATCAGTTTACGATGGCAGTCATGTCACTGGTATTCAGAGCACCAGAGCCAAAAGGGTCAGTAAGTCAGACACACACTAATATATATACACACACACACCCACACCCACACACTGTGGTGTTCAGAGTTCATGTCCTAAAGGGGTGTTATTGCCCTAACATGTGCCGTACGCTGTCTGTCTGTCCACCAATCTGATCACATGGACCAGTAAACCCACGGAAAGCTCCTATCTGTGTGTGTGTGTGTTTGCAGCATGAGGGCAGAGTGACAGCTGTCATGTAGTGCAGCCAACCATGTCGACAACGTGTGTTAGTGTGGGATTTCATATGCGCCACTACACTCTATCTATCTATCTATCTATCTATCTATCTATCTATCTATCTATCTATCTATCTATCTATCTATCTATCTATCTATCTATCTATACAGTATTTTATGGTGGACTGACTGTGTGTTTTCAGAGGTCATTGTTTCGTATCTGTGTGACACACATACAGAAGGATGGCTGTTACCTCAGATGATGGTCATTAAACTGGGATCATCTGTACACATGCTCACACCTGCTGACGTGGACATGCACACCACTACTGGCATTTCACTACTGGCCACCCAGAGAACATGTGGAAAGTGATGTTGATCGCATACAGTCGAGGAAAGACATTGAGGTGAGAATTTGTATTAGGAAAACAAACAAAATAAAGGTTATAAAAGGATGGAACACAAATGAAGACCAACAATTTGTTTGAATTCATTAAACCAGTTTATGTAGTCTGTTTAGTTTTTAACAATTGTTTATATTTTGAAGCCCAATGAGGCAAATCTCTTTGTGATTTTGGGCTATATAAATAAAATTGAATTGAAAATTGAATTAAAAATAAATGAATAACAGAACAAGTGTCACTCTAAAATTTCCTATGAATAGAGCGATTTTGGAAAGACAAATAGAAACAGATACATTTGTTGGATAAAAATGCTGGTAGGGGCGGTATATTTATTTCATGGATGAATAAAGATGGAATTGATTTATTTACAAGTATATATCAGGAGGATCCATGTGTACTTTTGTTGGGTATTTTGCATCAAAAATGACATTGACTTGGTATATTCTCTTGGAAAAAAATAAATGAATAGACCAAGGTCAAAGAATGTGGTTTAAATTGCTGTTTATTTTTGGAGCGAAATCTGACTTTTTGACATGAAAGTCATTGAAAAAATGTTTCCTTTTGTAATCTGCCTCAGGTGGTCTTTGGAGGAACAACTGGTCCTTCCACATCAAATTCAGTAACAGTAGATCTCTTTTAGTGGTCATTGAGAAACAGCAAAACTTGGTTCTTCTCGTGGAGTTGCTGAAAAAATTCTCAACCTATGACAACACTGGGCATACAGTATGACGCCTGTTCAATGCACAATGAAAAATGTCATAGTGATGCAAATCTGGTGAATCTTGCTCCGGGATTTATCTTTCACCACTCTATTCTGATATATATAAGACTTGGTATCATAGAATTCCAGCTGAGCACAAACCAGAATCATTAATTTCCCTCCACGATCACGATGGTTGTCAATTCCATTAAGTAACATCCATATGTGACCATGTCTGAGTCCCTGATTGGTCAAAGTTCAATCTGGTTTAACTTGGAACGCACGTTTAGTAGACACACATTTTATATGTAGAGCTCAAAAACGGTCGTAGAAGCTTGTATAGCTACTCATGAACTCTGGAGTTTTAAACTTGGAAGCCTGAGATGTGGATTAAAGTGTGTTTAAAAAGACTTCATTTTCGTATGTGCTTGTCCAAGCTGCCTGAAAACTATACTTTCTATAATATTTTCAATGGTTGGAGCCAATATTCCTCACTTTTACCCCGCTAATTCTAGCTTGAGAGTATAAGCTCACCGTGAGCGGAAAAACAGAGCTCTCAGTGATGAGGAGGGGGCGGGGTTTCTCTGAGCCAACAGTCCCGCCCACAACCCAGAATTGTATTACTAATGAGCTACTGACTCTAAGCATAAAATATATCTAAAATAATTACAAAGGCTTTTTGATTTGGTTAAAAACTGCATAATCATATTTAAAAGGCTACTGGGAACGATTTTACAAAAAAAAAAAGATATGGTTGAAATGGGAGTTTAATTGCATAAAAAAGTAACGTAAATTTTACTTGTTTGGCGCAGTGTAAAATCATTTTCAAGATAATATTTTTAACAGTTGCATTCTTTTTTTTTTTTTTAGCACAGTCCTCATTTAAACCACCACAGGAAGTAAAAAGGCAGAAGACCGCAGCCAACAAATGAGCCAATTTACAGATACAACTGTGGTGGCGCAGCACTTTCGCATAATTAAGCCCCATAGCAATACAGAGAGGTGGAGAATGAATGTGACGTTAGTGCTTTGCAGTGTGTCCCTGTACAGCAATATGCTGCCTGTTACCAAACACATGTGAATTGTCACAGTGAGCAATAAAAAACATGAATTTACACGAGGACATGTCCATAAGTTTGGAAAATTCTCACAAACTATAGGAGTGCTGGTGGAGATATTCATGAATAAGTAATGAAATACTCATTCGCTGTCATTCATTACACCACTTCTTCCTAAAGAGGGTTTGCCTATTTTATTTGTTAAATTAGATTAAAGCAAAACTTTGAGCTGTGATTTTTGAGGTTTAAAAATAAACTGGAAATTTTTTTTATAAAATCTTATCTTCGCACAGGATAATTTCCTGTTTCCCAAAATAATGTCTTAAATAAACTGAAAATGATTTTAAAAAATGCAGTACACTTGATGTTTATTTAGTGAAAACAAAATAAGTGTGAATCATTTCTCCAATTTGATGAAGCTCAACAATTTACAGATCAAAACTTTTCACTAGATGTATTAGATTAAAATTATATGTATCAAATAGCCATCAGTCATTCCTTTATTTATAACAGGAGATGGAAATCAGCAAAACAGATAAAAAAACAAAGATTTAGACAGAAAAGAGATGGTGTTTGTCACTTTAAACATGTTTATTTTTTTTATCAAGTTAATTTCTGGTTAAGGTTCGCAGTAACATAACATAAAAACACAAACATCACTGTTGTTTTGGGTCATTCCTGAAAATATTCTGCGTAGTTTTTCTATCCTCTAAGTTCTGCCACCCTTTATGTTCTAAAGCATTGCATATTGGCGCAAAGTTGGTGTGAAAAGCTGCTTTTTGTGCAGGGTTGCACATCAGTGATGATGTCAGCACAATGTGAACCGCCCCCTCCAGGAAGAGTCTGCTCTGACAGCTCCGCCCTCAGTTTTACACCAACACTCAATTTCTCCACAGAGCTAGTGGTGATCAGCAAAAAAAAACTTTCATTTTAGATGCAGAATGCTGTATATAAATAACTCCTATTTCATAAATAATCTGTTTTTTAGTATTCCAAAGGTAATATATGATCATATATATGGATATAGTTCACTCTGAAAGTCATGGTATGACCCCTAGCAAATTAATTTCTTTCATAAATTATGTCAGTAAATGGAACTTCAGTCTTATTTTTATAAACTACAAAAAAAGAAAAAATACTCGCTAGTTTTACTTTGAAAATTGGAAGCTTCACCGACTTTTTTTTGTGAAGATTTGCTTACTTCTGTTGACAGTAAAGCTGTGCATTTGAATTATCTTAATTTATTAACTTAAAATTCAACATTTTTCTGCGTTTCAGAACAATGAATACATTGTTCCTGAATTGTATGTTACTACATTCATTTATATTTATAAAAATTGAAAAGAATTGCAATCTTGAATATCATGAATATTTGTACTCTAATTTTTGGGAGCGGATTGTGAATACACAAGTATTTAGATACTTGTTTCAGCCCTACTTAGTACTACACACTTTGAGAAATGTTCTGAAAATTTGTATTGAATATAGTAAAATGTAGAAAACGTGATTTACCTTTTAATCCTAAATAAGCCCTATCATAAATATTTTGCATATGGCATCTTATACCAGTTTTAATTGTAATAAACATGCATATTTCAAAAAATAAAATAAAAGTAGCAATAATTGATATGTCAAAGTGAAGAAATTCGATGAAGTACTATTTTTTTGCATTTTTTTCCGCTACTTCTTCTGTGGTTTTAATGTGGTTCATTTGTGACTTATCTGAGAAAATGTCATATTAACCTTCCTCACTTTTTCACGTATATTCAAGTATGTTAAATTTTCATCCATGGAATATGTGTAGTGACTGTGACAGCCTTTAGTGGGTACCTTTTAAATAATCATGCTTTTTTTTTTACATTTCTTTTTGATTTCTGGAAACAATTTCCAATTTTTTTTCATTTTTATTTCGTTTATTTTTTTTTTGTAAATACGTTTTTTTGTTTCTAAAATTTAGTTTTATTTCAGAAATGTTTTTTTTTAAATTATTTAATTAATTATTTTGCTGTTTAATTTGTTGTGATCTTTAATATGCTTTTGATTTGCACTTCAGGGCCACCGTACTAACCTCACAAAAAACTAAGAGCAAAACATTTTTTTCTTATTAGCTGCAACACTTTTATTTCCAGTATCTGTTCATTTAAAAATAAAATGTTTTTTCCATCGGAGACTATAAAAATAGAGTTGTTGCTCACAGGAGCATCACAGATTTTGGAATTTACTTTAAATTTAACAATTCTAACTAAAAAAAAAAAACAGCAAAACTGCTAAACAGGTTGAGAATATAAAGGCAGAAAATAATTTTATGGCACATTTTACAAATGTTTTAAAACCGGCCTGAGTATTTTTCAGAACAGTTTTTTCAAATAGTGCAGAACGCGAAGGAGAATTTGTCTTTAAATGCCCTGTAGTCCAAATGCAGCCACCCCTGCGCTCATAGTCCTGCCAACATGGTGGCTGTGTGATAAATGGCTATCCCTTGTGCCTCTAAACAACAACCGCTCTTTCACATACATGCACAGCGGGAGCACGGCGCTCCATTCTAGCTGACTAATTCCTATTCATTTAAAACAGTCGCCAGGGCACAGCCTAGCCTAGCCTGGCCCCAGACACCAGCCATTCATTATTTAGCTGCTTGCTTTATGAATGGCTTACAGGTGGATGCTACAACCGCAACAGAGAAACAATTCTCATAAATCACATCACGCACACCCTTTTTCCTGTGAGTGTGTGTGTCTGGGAACAGGAAGTTTCCATGGCGCCAATTTCACCTCTTTGCACTTTCTCTTGCTGATGTTTAAATAGTAATGAGAACAAATATTTGTTTGCAGAAGGTTGGAGGGGCTCAGAGAGATGCTGAGATGCCACCCGCTGAATTAGTAGCAGGAGGTTTTCTGTCACAAACGGGCTCTTTAACTGCTGCTCTTCTCTGCGGGCAGACTCTGTCAGGGGTGGCCCCGTCGCCTCCGCCTGCGTGAGACATCGCCACAGCCCGGCGCGGCTGTTAAACACAGTCAGCGGTGTGACTATTAGATCACACAGAGTTACATTTGTCAAGGTGACACTTTCTTCTATATAGAGTTACACTCCAGAGCCTCCTCTGCTTCTGTACGTCCTCCTGCCCTCTCACTCTCTTCTTGATGGTCCTCTAACCTCTCCAAGTCGTCGTCGGTGTCTCCCTTCAAATCATGACTCATACTGCGAGCAGGGAGGAAGAACCGCCTCACAAGAGCCGGTCTGGTCAACTCTCACTGGCAAAGTATGATGGATGACAAAATGTCTGTGGGTGTCTCTCTGAAACTTTTCCTTACAGCATTGTTAGTGTTCAGTTTGTAGTGGTGAAGTGGGAGAAGCTCTTTAAAATACTTTTTTTTAAAAAGTTTATTCAGCGTATAAGCACCTCTTATATACACTAAAATGAGTTCTTCAGAAAATCTGAGAGCAACAAATAAATTTCGATTTAGAATTGATCTGGGTTATGAAGTGGACAGTTGGTGATTGACAAAATCCTGACAAAGCAGCTAAACCACTGAAAAGTTGGAACACGACGGGTTTAAACCTGAGCTAAAGAGGTGAAGAAGAAATCAAGGAGGATACTAGAACCAAACATGCAGAACATTCAACGATTGGTGATGACGCATTACATTTATCCAAGAAATGTTAGAAAAATTTTCTGAGATTATTGCTAATGTAAAACAGCTACCATATTTTTGGGGAGTATAGGTCACGATTTATTTTTTCTTGCATAGTTTGGCCAAGTGGGACTTATATTTTTTTGTTTTTTTAATGAATAGGAACAACTATTAGAGGGTACTGTGGGTGTATATATTTTTTTCTTCTTTATCATGCTTTTTTTTTCTTTTTTGGGGGGGGGCTGGTGCGACTTATACTACAGAAATACTTATAGTCCAAAAATTCCTATTCTATTGAACATATCATCTTTCTGCTTAATTATTTTTTCAACACATTTGTAAGAATTTCTATTTCCAGGAAGATCAATAAACAGATACATCTGATTATATTGTTATGTTCTTGGCTCTTTTTTACATTTAATTGTGTTTATCTCATCACCACTAACATAGCTTCTGAACCACAACCCACAATGCATTAGTTATTATATTATTAGTTATTATGTACACACATAGAAACACAAACACCAGAATGCATTTTGCCAGAATCCCCATCTGTTTGCATTGTAGATGTTTCTTGATAGTTGAAATTCCTGTTTCTGTTTATTTCATGTGATTTTTTTTACCTTGCTGCTTTCTTTATTTGTTCATGTTTACCCCTAAACACAAATATGTAATAGCATTGTAATAACTTACTTTTTGATTGAAATTTTAAGAAAGTAACATTATGGTAGAATTAAATTGTTACCTTTTGAATCAAAATGAAATATATTCAACATTTTTGCTTTGATATGCTTATCCATATGCAAAAAGCACATTTAATATGAAATATTATATGATAAGTGCTCAAATGTCTACATGCATTTTACTTTACAGTGTGTGTTTTTTGTTTTTGAGGCAGTGGAGGCATGGCTGTAACAATGATTGATGGATCACTCTCCCTCTTGCAGACACTTTCACTCAGTTTGTCTTTCCCAAGAAGGCCTCACACAAACACACGCAGACACACACAACGTCTGATTCCATGTCCAATTCATCAGCCGCAAAGATAAACACAAAGACGTAAAATCAGTATGTGACAGCGCATCTCACTGTGCTCTCAATAGTTGTACACATGCTCACACACTTCCAGCGCTGGCTTTTGTTTTCCCCAACTGACCTCTTGAGGAAAATGGTTTCATTCAGGTTGTGCTGTTGGTGGACGTACCAAACACAGAAGCGTTAATATCCTTGTTATCATGCTGTCTGTCTGTGGGAGAATTGTGTGGCAGAGGTTTGCAGTAAACAAATACCATGGCTGTAAACAATCTATGTGCTTACTTAATACGCTTTTGGAAAACATACAATACCATATTTTCCACACAATATGGTGCACTGTCAATAAATGGTCTGTTTTAAAACTTAGAAGTGTTAGCTGCATTAGCGTATTTATAATTCCTGTAATTCCGAATGTGAAAAAACAGAATGATGCTGCTAACAGAAACATTACTGTGATTACATTAACTACCAGCCTTGTTGAGAACACATTTAAAACAAAGAAAAAAAGTCTGACACAGCTGATTGCTGTTAGCAATGTTAGCATAATCACAATACTTGTAACTCCCAACCCTGTTTGCAATACATAAAAAACAGTCTAATACCACTAAAAGAAACGTTCCTGTGATTACGCACACTCTCAAACCTGTTAGTAAAGCGTAAAGAAAAAAATAAAATCACAGTCCTAAACTGCTACGTTAGCCATGTTTGCATAATCACAATATATGTAACTTCCAACCTTATTAGAAACACATAAAAAACAGACTAAAAAACCTAATGTTACAGTCTCTATGTTAACTTCCATCCTTGTTAGTAACTTGTAAAAACAACACATACAGTTTTACAGCGCTACATGTTGGCCACGTAATCCACCTTGGTATAATGACAATACCTGTAACTCCCAACCTTGTTAGCAATGCATAAAAACAGACTAATACTGGTGAAAAAAAAGTGACTACGCCAACTCAGAAAAAATAAAACACACAGTCTGACATTGCTACACGTTCGATTCACCACCTTGCTTGCCCATGTCTGGAAGTGTCCTTGTGCACTGTGACACTGAACCCCAAATAGCCTCTGGTGGTCATAGGTTTGTACCAGTGTTTCAGTGTGTAAATGTGTGTGAATGGGACTGTAACTGTAAAGCTCTTTGAACCTTCAAGAAAGGTAGAAAAGTACACAAGTATATGCCACTTACCATTATTATATTAGTGCTCCAGATTAACAGGTGCACTGTCATTTAAAAAAAAAAAAAAAGAAGGCTTTTAAGCGCAAAAGATACAACATATCTGAGATTATAATATGAGGATCAGATCCTGTGCTACTATAGAAAAAAATGTCATCGGAAATCTGCGTTGTCAAAATCCACTTGACAACATGGTGAACTTGCAGCACAACCCATTCAAGCTTCAAAGAAAACCTGCCATCCGAGCCTAAGTTTGTTATGTATCACTTAGAAATTAACCAACCTCTAAAAGCGCACTCATCTGTGAGGTGTGGGCAGCACACACACATGCACCATGATTCATAGTGTGTGCAGCATTCTGACACAAAAGCAATAAGAGCAGCAAGCTGTACAAGAATGGACTTTTATTCCTTTCAATTTGTCTTGCTTAAAAAACAAACCGGCCGTGAGCAAGTGAATAAATAAATAAAGCTGTATGCACCGAGGGAGAGAGAAACGATGGATGAATGGCCTTGTCTTAGTAGTGAGCGGAGGTGATGGGGAGGGCTATAGAAAGGTTTTATGAAAGTTCTGACATAAGACATTTTTTTAAATGTAAAATGTTGAATTTACTTAATGGTGAAAAATGTTTCTTCTGTTTGGGTTCCTTCATTTATCGTGGATACGGTCCATAAAGAACCCGCAATAAGTGAAATCTACAAAGTAGATGTTTTAAGGTGTACAACTCCTCACTACAAACATTTTCACTCCTTTCTCTCTTGTTTAAACAAAAAAAATAAAATTATAAAAAAATTATAAATAAAATAAATTCAGTATTTTAGAATAAAAACAAAGATTTAATTGCGATCGCAGAGTTGTGTGGGTCTGGCAAAAATATTTGTACAATAGACTAGATCAGGCAGGGAGGAGATATATTGACAAGGTCAACATCCAATCAGGATGCAGAACATGGTGTACAGTAGAAAGAGATAGAAATAAAAGGCACTAACAAAAAATCTGCATAATGCCGGGATCGCGAAAAGTGAACCACGATAAACCAAGGAACCACTGTATTACTAAAGTATATGTTCATTTTTACAGTTTGTCTTGTCCTCATTTTCTTGTTTGTTTCTATAAAGTTGTTAGCCAAATGACTAGATATAAATTTGTTCTTAGAATACAGAACAAGCACTGGGTACTTTAGTGACAAGTGAATTTTTTTTTTCTCTAAAAACAAAAATGAAAATTGTACAATGTATTTACAGTGTCCCACTGGGCTGATTTAAAAATGGATCCATTTCAATTTGTGAAAAATTTTGTTTTCTACAGCAAAAATATTTGAAAAGTCATGCAAACCCTTAGGTGAGTTTTAATCATTGAGACTTAGGAATTAAAAAAAAAAAACCCTAAAAAAAACGCCTATCCATCCATCAGCATTGGTGATCACATCTCCATGTCTGGGTTCATGAGATCACCAGTTTGGTGAGATTCACCCTTTTCTCCAGGAGCTGCGTCTGGATGACAGGTGCTTCTGTCTCTCTGTGACCCAGTTTGACCACTTCATGTCCCCCATTAGTCTGAGGAAGGAAAGTATAAAAATAAGAAAAAAAAAAAAAATCAGGAAAATGTTACTATTTCAATTGAGCGGTACGGGATAATATGGTACGGTCCAGTGCAGTATGGTCCAGTTCAGGTGGGCGTTTCCATTCAAAGCTGGACCATCATGGCAGATATGGGATGTAGGCCGATTGAGTAGCCTTGCATCATTGTATTGGGACTACGACAACAGCAAAGCTAACAACAACATCCAGCAGCTCATTTTTGTTCCGCTTCGTATGGGCTAAGCAGGGAATACAGCCACTGTCCTCTACCAATCAACAGTAACTCTGCCCTAAGTGGTCCATTCCTTTTTTCAATGAACCTACAACCATCAGGGACCCAAAATTGTATGGCTTAATGGTTCTATTATATAATGGAAACACTTAAAATACCGGACTGGACCGTACCATACCATGTCGTTCTGCTGAGTGGAAACGAGTCTTAGTGTCTTTGCTTTTATTTTTTCCATGGACAGTGATGTAAATTTTTATCAAAGTAAAAACTGACATCATAAAGTCATGCAACACTAATTTTTTGTCTTTTTCTCTGGAAATTCAGTTACAATCTGTAAGCATGAGCAATTTACCCTCCAGAGGTTTGGAGATATAATGAACATTACTCAACAGCAAGTACAGCAAACACGTTAAATATCTTAGCCTTGGTTTCCGCTCTGCCTCGACCACTTTCCTCTCAATCTTCTTGCTCCCAAGACTGCCCTGAAGTTTAAATAAACACTTTCCTGACAACAACACAACATTATTTCCAGTCAGCCCTCACATAGAAACACTTTACAGCCAAGTGAAAGCCCAGGAGGTTTTTCTGTTAGAAGTAGATTAGACTTGGACCTGGTGTGAGGCACTAGATCCTCGTCTGTGTGGGGCTGTGATTGTGTGCGTGCGGCTTGACCAATATTGCATGTATGTTTTATGACGAGTAAAACGAGCCCTGTGAGGAGCTGTTCAGTTCAATACCTCATCACACATCCCAAATTGTGCTGTGTTGATGACACGGTCACATGCAGGCTCACACAGCAACTGAGGCATGTGGGGGAAAGCTCATTTGGCATTAAACTGTCCATCCCTGAAAACCAAAGCTTAAGTAAAACTGGACTTTAAAAATTCATGTTAAGTCCTGTCTTCAGCAGAATCACTCCAATGGCCATGTTGGCTCTGAGGTGAACAGAAGAGATAATGAAATTGGTGAACTTCTATGTGGAATAATTTGGTAATAATCCACTTATTTCAATAGAAGATGACCTGTTGTCTAAGTCTCTCCATAAATCTCTGTAGAGGTTTCTATTGTGAAAGGTGGAGGCTAAGGACTACAGATGCCTCAGTGTTCAGTTAAGCAGCAAACAAAAGAGGAAACACAGTAATAAAAGCTCAGCTACACTGTGTACAATTCCTGCACGTAGCAGCAATTGCAGTTTTAGTTCATTTGCAACCTGTCTAAGGAAGTGACCGAACCACAGTTGCTTTAAATGCAGAAACGTTGGGCTAGAAGTCCTAAAATTACTCAAAAGTAAAGTGCAAAGCCTGCACATTGTGTTTTATTTTGAAAATCTAGCAAATTTTCTTTCCTTTATTCACATCTCTTGTTCTTTAAGTGAAAATACTTTTTTGACTGCTCAATTCCATCAGAAATAACTGTTATCCACGAGTTCTGTCCTTTAGCTACGTTCACATCAAACACGATTAGAGCTTCATGTTTATGTCTTTTTCAACTCACGTCAAATTCACTTCTGACACTTGTCCAAAATGTGTTCAAATACTTGATGCTTCTGGTGCGTCTTGGAGGATCTACTGTCCTATGTTTCAAGGCTCAACCCAACATTGACTCTATCTGTATACCTCATACACAGCCAATCCACAGAAGACAGACAGAAGCTGATAGATCAGACTTTGCTTTGAAGAGTTCTACAAACCTTATGGTGATCACATCTCCATGAGATTATTCAGGTGACGATCACAATTGACTGCAGAAGCTGCCTTGAATGACAGACACTTTCAGTAGTACGTCAGAAAACCACAAGAGCACTAACCATCGTGCAACCCCAAGAAAAAAACATCTTGGTAAATAAGGTTAAATTGCTTTATAATATATCATACCCCCCAAAGACAGGCTGCTTAAAATAAATAAAAAAGAAAAAGAAAAAAAGAAACATTGTCTTTAAATAACCAAAGGAAATCTACCAATGGGGTAAAAAAAATGTCTTACAAAGAATTCATATTTTAAGAAAATAACTCTAGTCACTAAGACGTGTTTTCTTAATCTAAGAAGATTTTTCTTGCAAGACTGGAAATAATACATTTCTTCTTGGAGCAGGGGTCTTTTTATTCTTTTAAGATCCAAGTTTTGCAGTGTAAGATCCAAACTTGTTTAGAGACTTTCTTGATGTTCCACATTTTTACCCGACTTTAGCTCCATCTCTATAGTATGTCATCTATGAACCACCTGTAACTTGAGGAGTTTTGAACTTTGTGTCCAACTAAAACTCTCTTTAGTTTATTCAAACAAGCCACTTTCATTTTTAAGAAAGCATACCTGAATATTTGATGTAGTAGGTTTGTCTATTTAGGCAACAACAGGCCTCAAGAGCCACAGGGTCTATGATGTCCAGATATCCAAGACCTACTCATGACTGATTACCTGGCTCAGGTGTGTCCAGCCAATTAGAACATGCCAGAGCAGAGTATGTTGGAAAGCATGCAGGATTGAGGCCTTGAGGCCTGGAGTTGCCTTTCCCTGGCCTATTTGCTTCAAGTGTTGCATTATGTACTTCAGGGTTGTCCGAAGTCAGTCCTCGAGGGCCGGCCTCCTGTTGGTTTTCCAGAAACCTCGTCTTATCTGCTGCTGGTTATCTGGATCAGGTGTGTTTGGCTGATCTAGGTTGGTTCGAAAACATGTAGGACACCGGCCCTCAAGGACTGACTTTGGACACCCCTTGATGTACATATATCTTGAACAGTAAAACATTCACTTGGAGTGCAATGTAAAATATAAGTTATGATAGTATATGACTTATGTGTATGACTCGGTTTGGAAAATTGACGTTTTGTTGCTTGTGATGGCCGCTTTCTGCACATAAGAGACTTCAGCCGGACGACTGACTGCTCCTTCATTTCCTTGGACCTTATGTCTCACATGAATACAGCAAACTAGCATAAGTGAGACATGCACACACTGATGTTCAGCGTCTGTGAGAGCTGTACTCCACCAGAATAATGATGGTTGTGTTGAGTTTAGCTTGTTTAAAAAAAAAAAAAAATCACAATAATGCATTCTGAATTAGCTCAGAAGTCATGACTTTCTACAGTCACACACACACAGATCCCTGACTAGTCCAAACAACATGTTCCAATTAACACCTCCTTAATCGGTGCTCAGCGGTCTGCCTGCACCCTGAGCAGAACCCTCAGAGCCGCAGCAACCTTTGGAATCGCGGTATCAAAGAGGAGACATCTCTCAATAAGGAAGTAATTGGCCTGACCCGATGACCTCTCGTGCCTCGTATCAGGGACGCATCGAATCAAACCTACTACGAGACACACCCCCATTGCTAACTAGCGCTGAGGCTGCTTAAAACACACACAGACACACACTGCATGCAGTTGCATTGGCACATTTGTGCACACAGAGATGCCATTAGCGGCTGTGCCGCGCTCATCGCTCATTAGACACAAACTAGGGCGAGATGCTCAATTGATGGGGAGGCAAAGTGGCTCCTACTGTACACACATACACACAAGCAAGCAAAATGACTTGGTTTGCTGCAAGTAGCTGCAGAGCTAGTAAGGCTGTCTTGCAAATAGACAAAAAAAAAAAAAAAACACGGGAGACATTGGAGAGACTTCTATTTTTTTTTTCTGTAACCGGGGTGATCGTAGATGACAATGGGGCAGAAAAGATCAGAGTTTTGCAAACAGCATTTTATAGTAAAAGTATGTGCATATAATAACAAATAATGATTGTATTTAAGTCGCTGCTTTTAGACTAAACCATTAAGTAAAAGCCAAGCTAAAGCTTCCAGCTTTTGGTTTTTTAAAGATGTATTTTAGTCTTTTACATCTAGTCTCTGACTTTTCATCTGATGCCATTTTATTTTTGGCCCTCTGTATGTTTACATCACTAAAACAGATCAACTGGTCTTCAGAAATGTGTTTAGATTTGTTGAATGTTTGTCTTTCTGTAAAATGCTGAGACACTTGTCCTCTGCCTCCTACACACATAAATAAATGTGGCGGCAATGAGGAAGACAAAAGAGGTGAACAACCGATTGGAGAGGAGATTAGGGATGAAGGTGGTCGATGAAAGAAGGACAAGGAAAGGGGAAAGCGATTAAAAAAAAAAGACAATTGAACCTAAAGACTTTGAGGTAAGATGGAGAATAAAGACTTAAATTCTATGCTAGAATAATAATTTTCAGTTATTTGTTTTGGTTTTTTTTTACAATGCACTTGAGAGCAGATTGTTGGAGGCTAAACTGCCTGGAAATGTCACAGAAACACAACAGCTGAAATAACCCTCAACTGGAAGACGAAAAAGCATCACAGAGATAGTCCTGGTAGTTCTCCAATGAACACTGTAAAGACTCTCTCCAGTGAAAATTGTGTTTTTGATGGTTTCAACATGTTCTTTTTAATGATGGAGGCCATTTAATAGGAAAATAAAACTTAAAATTTCATTTCTGAGTATTACTTTATTCCAACTGTTGTTAATAAGGAGTAGATGAAAAAATGCTGTTTGAAAGAAGTTTGTAGTTGTGATGTAGAAGCTACAATCAGCTGACTACAAGCTCCCTACTAATTCTATTCTGAAGGGTGCACTTGTAGACGACGTGATGATTTCATTTGGGCTGAAAATGGCATAACCATAGTTAAAAGAGCATTGGGAACACTTTTAAAATGGATCAAAAGATAAGCAGTGTGGGGTTTTGAACATCAGCAACCATGCTCATACTCTTGCTGGTTCACTTCCACTCTTTTTTCCCATGAATAGTCCTCCTGCTTTTTCAGTATAGACTGCACCAGGTTCATATCCTTTAACTCAATTACAAAACGCAATTCCAGTAGATTCTAAAGTGGAAAAAAGCAATTATATTTGATGATGATACTCAACTTTACATCGCTGTGTCTCCTGATGACCTTGAACCTTTAAATACTCTTTTAAATTGCATTTTAGACATAAAGTCATGGATGGCAGAGAACTTCCTTCAACTCAACCAGGACAAAACAGAAGTCTAATCATCGGTCCTGAAGACAAGAGAGAGAGGATTTTACCTCATCTTCAGAATTTGAAACCTTCTCACTATGTGAGAAACCTGGACATTCTTTTTGAAATCATTCAAATTATTATTTTGTAAAGAAAAGCGGATTTGCGCTGTTGTGCAAAATTGGTGCACAACCAAAATGGAAGGCTGCTTCACATTCTGATTCACACCGACTGTGTGAACACTTAAAGAGTTGCAGTATATCAAAGAGTGTTTGTCATTTGGGGGTTTCTGATGACATACCCAGTATTGAAGGGTCAAACCTTTAAAGGTTTCAACTAGAAACCTAGTAATTAGTAAAATATTGTGTTAATTCATTTGGCAAGCACACCACACAGAGCCTCTATCAGCAGCACCAAACAAAAAGGTCTCATGAGAATCATCTTGTGATAGATGTGAACTCATGAGCCTTACGTTTGTTGTTGTTACGTAGCGAAACAAGACGTGTACAATTTAGTTTTAACCAAAAATCTGTGCCAAGTTGATCATTAAATACAAAGTATTTTATTAATATTCAGATAAAGCTTTAGTCATTATCTTTAAAAATAAAATACAGAAATATTGTCTCTGGATATTTAGGAATATTTATTGTGTCGTGACACCTGTTTCATGATATGTCTTGTATTCTTTGACTCTTCCTAAGACATATTCTTAGTTTCAACCTTTTTCCACAATTCACTTGTAAGCATAATTTTTCACATTGCTGAAATATTATGTTATTGTGATGTCGATCTTAAGTTTGTTTTGTCCAAAGGCTTATCTAAACTATACTTGACTGTAGTTTAAATTTGGATAAATGCTTTTTTTCATTTAATCTAAAGCTAATGTTGATAAGACTTTTCCTTCATCCATTCAGCATTCTATATTTTTTGTGTTTATGTGAATAATGAACACAGTTTAATGTGTATAAATGAGTGCATGGAAAATAGTAAGACTGGAGGGGGTAATAATTAAGATTTTTTGTCTTTTCTCCTTTTTTAAGTACTTTTTCACATTCTGTTTATCATGTTTATTTAATCATTTTAGGTTTAAAAAAATGATATGAATCAATCAATTAGTGGACCTCATGGGGATGTACTTCATGCATCAGATGAAAACTAACTTGACCTAATTATGAGAGAATGGAGAAAATTTCCACATTTTTGGACTGAGCCATTTACGTGTCTTCAATGTCCAGAGACTTATAAGTTTCATGTTTAAAAAGGAAAAAATATTTTTCTTTGTCTTTTTGTCTCATTGATTATGTACAGAGAAGTCAAAAGTTGTATTTTGGTTGTGCACAGTCCATTTCAAATGCTTACTTTTTCCTAAAAAAAATGACTATTTCTAGTGTTTTTGTCTTTTCAAAAGCTTTTGTTAGGGTTTTGGGAGGTTTTAAATTCTTGCTTTGTGGCCAAATCTGGATCTGTAGTTGGGTCCTTGACACTGAGGCTGTTGAAAACCTCTGGAAGGTGCAAAATGGGTGGAAGTTGATTAAGACTGAGGGGAGCACTCCACTGCCTGCTTGGCCCTTAAAGAGCCCTTCATTCTGGATGGGATGAGTCCTAAGGACCGCTCTTTGCATCCATACTGTGATACACTAGACTAGACTGCCATGCGGGCAGTTTGGCACGTCAGCAAATGCAGAGCAGATAAATAAAGAGCCTCTTCACACTTGTAGTTAATAGTGCTAGAGTGTTGTGCAGGACAGAGGGGAGCCTCTTTACTGTCTGACCCCATGAAGAGCTCTGAGTGTGGGGCGCACTGAGTTCCCACTCTCTCCAAAAATGTTAACCCCTGGAGCCCACCGGGGTCAGAGCTAACCCCACACCCTGCTCTGGTGGATCAGTAATGGGGCCTGGATAAACTTCTCAATGGGATAAAAAGCCTTCTCTCCCTCTTCTTTCACTTCCAATTTTTCAAAATCATGAAATTCTTTGGATTTCAATTTTTTTCTTTTTTTACTTCCATGGAAATTCATGTGGTGGGAAAGAGAGCAGAAAAAAGATGAGAAAAGATAGATGAGGAAAAAGAGGAGGACACAAAGAGAATGACATCTCACTCTGAGCGATGCTACAGATATTTGGAGTCCATCTAACAAGCTTTGGCAGCACTACAGGAATGTCCTTAGACTGCATCTCCATAGCAGATGTCATATGGAGAAGTGTTAAAGCAGTGTTCTTTATGATGACCCCTGATCATCTAATCACAGTTGCAGGAATAGCTAATGATAACATGAAGAAGAATGTCAAAATTCATGTTTAAAAAGTGAAATATTGCATTGTGTGAAGAGTCTGTCTTGTGAGAAGAGACCATCAGTTAGTTTACCATGTCTCTGTTGTGTCTCCGGTTCGTCCCCGATCCCCCCTGGCTTCTGGAGGAGTGGTTTGTCCTGACACCCCTTTGTTGAGTATCCAAAACTTTGGCAATCAGGCCCCAAGCCCTCTCCTTCCTCACTCCGGGATGCAGACTGGTTCCAGTCCAATGACCACTTGAAACCGTGCCACAGACAAGGAATACATGCATATGAGAATCACGTGTCCCAAATCCTCAGGACTCGGTACCGGCCTGTTATCCTAACTGCATCCCGAGGGTTGTGGTTTAATGGGAACAGCCAGCATGTCAAAAAATGACAAGTTGGGGACACCCAAACGTCAAAAAAATGCCATGGAGAGGGCCCGATCTATATGTCCATACGACGAGTTGGGAGTGGGAATGTGAAGAAAATTTGTTTTTTTGTTATTAATGAAGTCATGTTTTTGTAATTTAAAATTAAACTTCTGTCATTCTATGGCAAAAATGGACAAAAGTGTCATCCGCCTTGTTAACGTGCGTGCTACGACTTTCCAGTTCTTTCTGTTTTTTTTCTCGTTCAGCGACTCAATGTCTTTAATGTTGTTTTAAAGGTTTTTGAGATTTCGTAAATCTACTCCAGATTCCAAACTGTTGACATCATCTGTTTTTTGTGATTTCCTTTCATTGGAGTCCATCTCCTCCTCTTCTGTTCCTCTTTGATGCCGTGTCACAGTGAAGATCGCGGTCCAATCAGGGGCTGTGTGAGGTTAAATTGGAGAGCTCTCATCATTGCGATAATTAGAAATGTGGGCCTGTAGGAGCTCTCGGACTGCTTTAGTCACACGTGGGAGGTAATTTCGATGCCTTTCGAACAACCGCAGAAATAATGATTCATTTAAGACATTTTTCATAGTTCTCTGTTTATCTCACTCCCCTCCAAGTTTCTCTCGTTTGCTTACTTCTCCTTTATCGCTCTTCCATCCCCCTTGTCCACATTTTCCAATCTTCCACAACACCTTCTCTTCGACCATTGAAACCTCCTCCTTTCTTTCTCTCCTTCTCTAAGTCAGGTGACACCAAGCCAGACCACTAATTAGAATTCTGTCACTAAGTAAATGCATTGTGACCGGTGGCTGACAGCCCTGTGCATGTGTGTGCATGTCCACACGTGTGTTAGTGTGTGACAGTTTGGGCAGCTTGTTGGCGGTGACGATGGCAGCCGCCTGGCATTTTTAACGTGGCAAGGTGCTGCTGTCGCCACTGACCTGACAGTCATTTAAATTACACAGAGGATGGCTGCTCCCAGTGTGTGTGTGGAGACAATCAGGGGAGAGATTGAGCAAGGACCATTAGTAGCTGTGGGTAATTCACTGACTTGCAGGTTGACTGATTGTGTATAGCTGACTGACGGACTCTGACTCATTGTTGGAAAACAGACAGACAGATAAGCAAGGCTTGCTTACCGTGTCAGCTCACAAACATAATGCAAACATTTCCTATTTTTGCATGTGCACACCTCTGAATATAGGCTCAGGAGGGAAACATAATGCGAAGGCGGATGAGAAGAGCGACAATGTAATAGTTAAAAAGGAGCGTGAAAGAGCCTGGAAATCAATTTCTGCAGCTTGATAAAAAAAAAAAAAAGTAAAGAGAGAAGTAACAATGATGGTGGAAAAGAATGGAACGGCGGATAAATCTGCAAACAGCATTTACCTGTCAAAGGTTTTCACCCACACCATGTTATCAGATTGTTTAGAAAAGTTCACCATCCGTGTTAGAAATGCCAAAACAAAGATAAACCTCTTTGCTGAGTGTAACCGATGTGTCTGAGCCAACAAGGTTCCACTTCCTTGACAATCAGCTTTTGATTCTTATTTTTTCAGACTTTTGTTTGTTTTGAACAATTTTATCGACACTTATATTGAGCAAGATTGCAAAATATAAACATGGCATTTAGGTTTTTTGACTTTGAAAAATGAGGAGCAGATAAATTCATGTTACCACTGAAGATTATGCAGTAAAAAGCCCATTATAAGTATTTGATTTGTTCAATTATACATTCATTGGGCCCTACGCATGTATAATTTTGCTTCATGAGACATTATGTCTGATCAATGTGTAGGTAAAGGATATTTGGTGTCAGTTGGTCCAAAAAACAATTCTAAGGAGACTAGACAAAACACAGTAATTCAGCTTTTTAGCACAAATTCTAATGAAATTTAATTGAGTACCGTGATGAATGACAGTTTGTGGTATGAATTTGTGGTCATGTGAAATAAAGGAATTTTTTATATTTTTTTCATGCATTTAAAGGATACACGAATCTAATCTCAATCCTATTGGTGCATTCACACTGGGGATGTGAGGCACCTTCTTGAACGTGGATTTGGCCCGTGGTGTTCACACTGGACAAGAAGAGCACCTTCCTTTCCTTTTCTATTGTTACTAACGCATGTTTGCCACCTAGAGTTGGAAGAGGCTTGGTGTAAAAAGTCAAGGTGGTGCAAATCTGGTGAATCTTGGTCCAGGCTTTTTATTTCACAGCTCTATTCCGATATATGAAAGACTTTGTGCCATAGAGTTCTGGGTGGGGATTCATTTCTCCTTCATTATTAACTTTTTAAATGGGTGACCCTTTGGGGAATGAAACTCCATCCATGTGTTACTACCAAAACTGAATCCCTGATTGGTCCAAGTTCGACCTGTTTGACTTGCTACGTCATATCCATATTCACAAAGACTTCATTGGAAGTGGTTTACTTAAATGCTCATTGTCCAGGATCCATGTTGAGTACCTTCACACCATAGTGTTCATTTTTTGTTACTTCAATAAATCAATGGTTATGTAAAAGAACCCTTTTGCTCAGAGCTGGATCTTCTGGACGGCAAGTCAATTGAATTTGCTAAAAATATGATCACAGAAAGGAGAGATTTACCACAGAACAACCGTTTTGAGCTTTTAGATGTCGTGAATATATGTGACCAAAAAACAGAAACCCAATAGACCTTTTTTTTATCTTATTCTTTTTGAGCATTGTCCACATCATGTCTAAATTATTACTGGAATTACTTCAAAATAAAAATTTCAAATAATATTTTTATGGACATTTGTCAAATTCTTACACACAGGAACAACTTCATCAACTCCAGCTTTTGCTCCTCCCACGCCTCCCACTCTCTGTTCAGAGGTGTATGGAATGATGCCCCGCCCCTGCTGAATCCAGACCTCCCCTGATTGGTTGGGGCTATCTTCAAACTAGCTTCAAGAGTGGCTCCGATAAAAATTGTCTTTTTGCGTTTTTAACATTTTCTTGTCGCATTTTTCTCATAGTAGAGGCCTATATAAAATCATTTATGATTAAAGAATTAAGTTTTTCTGTGAAGTCTCCCGCACCCTGGCCCGTTTAAGGTTAATTGTGCAAGACTTTTCCATGTACAGAAAGGAGGCTTAAGGAATTTTTGTGCAAAGGTGAAATGTTTAATGTCTTCGTTTTGAAAGATAATATTTGAGCTAATAATGGTAGATTAGCTCATCCATCCCCAACAACATACTTTATTTCCACACGTATCTATGCTTACAGCCTTGACTACAAACACAAAAGACACACAAACTTACTTATTCAGCAGAATATTGACCAGTTGCTGTTTTCTATTAATACAATTCAGCCCCAGTCTTGTTGATATCCAGAAAAAAATAAACTGCATCCACTGCAGCCTGGTGTAGAAAACCTTAGGGAAATTTGAGAAAAAAAAAAAAATCCTGTCATCCTCTACTCAGCAAACCAGCTCAGTGGCCTTGTGGTAGAGTGTCCACCCAGAGACTAGAAAGTCGTGAGTTCAAATCCATGATCGAATCATATCAAAGACTTACAAAATAGGACTCAATGCCTTAAAGAGAGTCTCAACCTCATCGTTCCCCAAGAGGAACAGTCAAATGTGAATAACAAATGTCAAACACCCAGTTGTGTGACAACCAATGGTATTTCAAAGTGCACACACTTTTGAATATCAGCAAGTGCTGTTTTTAAGAAAAAGCATAAACCATTGCTCTGTGACAAAGAGAACAGCATTAAAAGGCTGCATCTTGAGTTTAACTTTAAAAAAGAGTGAAAACAATTGAAATGTGTCATTTTGTCGTGCATGTTATTGAGTTTTTGTGAGTTTTTGGGGGTAATGGGGTGTATCTAAATAAAAAATGCTGTTTCACTTTTTTTAAAGAAAAGAAAAGGAAAAATAGGGTTTTGGTAGCACATTCAAAATAATAGAACTTTATTTTGAAAGGTAAAGTGTATTCCACTATAAAATGGAGGGAGAACAAGAGTAGATCCAAACACAATCGTCCCCTGAAGGAAAACACAGCTCGGTGTCACAGCCAGCAGACAAGCCTCGGTGACAGCAGCATAGTAAAACACTTCTAATGCATCTCTGCGGGATTTTACTGCACATATTCTGACACACAACTGCATTCACAAAAACTAACCAGGGTTCGAACCACTCGAAATCCCTGTTTTTGTTTTTTTTATCGCGTTGAAGCAGACATTTATTATTCACTCTTTTGTTTTGCACACAGACGACATGCTTTCTGCAGAGGGGAGAGGGAGGACGGGCGTGGAGGGGGGAGATAAATAACAGTGATAAGTCTGGTCTTGTCAGAAGAGAGGAGAAGAGCTGAGTGACATACGATTGGTCTTCTATTCCTGAAATATGCATGGCTTTTTCAGCAGCTAGAGGAGAGTTAATTTAGGCCTCTCGCTATGCTCGGGGTAATTAAAAGAGATGATCGATAGCCCCCACACACACCCCGCCCATCCACCCGCGGGACTGATAACAACTACTACACACACACAGACACGACTTCCTTCCTCCACAGACAAACAAGAAGAGACGCAGGTGAGAACTATGAGGACATTTTCACCTGGAAGTGCAGCATCACAAAAAAACAAAAAATCACTACAATAAAATTAGTTAAATTATTAGTTAAATTAAAAAAATATTCCCAACACACACATTAAAACAACAGTTTGTCATGGAAAAAATAAAAATGAAAAATAATAAATAAAACACACAAAAAAGATCTTTTAAAAAAGTGTATCCTTAGATCACTAAAAAAAACACAAAAAAAATTAGACAATTACATTTGGCACAGAAAAATTCTAAATTTTAAATTAGTGGAAAAAGAGACAAAAAAATAATTAAAAAGAGACAAATTGATGTTCTCAATATTTTATTCATTTTTATTATGAGAAATTAAATCCAAGAATAAACCATGAATTCATTTATTCAATATTTTAAACAAAATTATTTTTAATCATAGAAAGCTATTACTATGAGATCTAAATCATATTGAATTTGACTCAGACTGTTTTATCAAACCTCAAATAACTTCCAACTCACTTGACACAGTCAAAAATCAAACTTATTTTCGATCCATCTCTCCTGATTTGATCTGTTCTGCGTTGCTTCAGCTATTTTTTTACTGGCTATTTTTATGCACAAGAGCAGGTTCTGGATGAAAAAAAAAATGAACAAGAATTTTCTGAGAAATGCTACTTTCAGGGAATGATGCTGTCATGGTGCACAGTGAAAAAAACAGGCCCCTTAAAGCAAGAAGTAAAAATTCTTAAAATTTGATTCTATTTAAAATAGCAAAAAAAAAAAAACTGCCAATGGGGAAAGAAAATGGTCTTACTAAGAATTCTTTTTTTATTGAAAAAATTCTAGTCACTAAAACCAAGATTATTTCACTATTAAAACACTTACTTGTTGAGATTATTTTATGAAAAACGGAAAACAAAATCATTTTAAAGTCTTTTCCCTTTCAGTTTTTGTTGTTTTGTGTGCAATGTGAACAATTTCCATCAACGCTTCTCCTTTCGGACGGAAAATTGAAAACTCCTGATTTTTTTTTCCAAGTAAAATATTGCTTTACAAGTTTACTAAAATATTGAAAGTTGAAACACAATCTCTTTTTAGCCTTTTTACCCACAATTTATAATTCAATCATGAGTTTGTTTTAAATCTAAAAAATAGACTCAGCTGATGAATAGTTAAAAAAAAAACTGTCAAGTAAATACTCTCATGTGATGCTTCTCCATTTTACCAGCACTGACTGTAAATACAGACAGCCGGATGTGATGGCACTCATAGAAAAATGGCGTATCTCTGGCTCAAGCCGATTCAATCGCCATTTTTCTGCCATATGAGCCCTGCCATTTGGAGCCAGTTTTAAAGAAATATACAAAAAATCCCCAAAAATCACATCAGACGATAGTATTTACTAAATATTCCACTTAGATAGTGCCAAAAATCAAGAAGTCATTTTTAAATCCTTTAACAAACATTATCAGTTTGCAATAAAGACAAAGTAACTCAACACATTTTCTCCCAACATTCATAAATAGATGCTAACACTCTTAAATATTAAGGTTTTAAGTGTCTGAAAAATCAATATAAAATACATAACCTGTGCTTAGCACATTCGTGAACATTGAATCATTTAAGATTACGGTGTTCACACTGGACTGATACTGCCACATGGACTCACAAGTGAAAGAGGCTTAGTGTCAAATGTAGAAGCATGTGAATTTCTTCAATCTTGCTCCAGGCTTTTTCTCTCGCAGCTCTATTCCAATATATGAAAGATGTCTGTGTGTTTTGCATGTAAATCCCCAAAACAGACTTAAAAACTTACGTAGGGACGTGCAAATGCATGAGGTTTGAACACGGTCTCCCAAAAGGTGCACAACTTTTAATCAAAAATGACTGCTTGAATGTGCGTCGCCTACGCCGGTGTAAACGTAGCACTCTCGTCAGTCTGCATAAACATTGAAATCAAAAATCCTGTTTGCTCCTGTTTCAATGCTCATTTGTTGTGCGTCATTTTTTTTAAAGAAAGAAGGCAGAGAAGAAGAGCTCAGTCTCCGACCTCTTCCATAAAGCAGCACTTTGTCATCAATATTGTAGAGGAATCCATACTGCAGGACTGGAAGACTAATTAGAGCCGGCTCTAAATTATTTAACTCCCTCTGATTTTATTGATTTGTCAGTTCAAAGCTGCGACTCGGAGCTGTAAAATTGACTCTGCTGAAAGAGACATGCTTGTCTGCCGGTTTATAGCTGTCAGCCCAGCGCTGAGGCACTAATACAGCTGCCTCACACATACAAACAGACAGAAGTGGGAAACCGCCGCGCGGAGCAGCAAACAGTGCGCAGAGGAGGCCAAACCCCGACCGTGCAACAAGTTGCTGCATTAATCAGTGGAACAATATTGCAAAAATAGACAGTCACTTGGCGCTCCTTAAAACACACACATTCATGCGCTCTAATTAGGAATCTCTCAATTAACTCAGATTTCCATGTGGAGTGCACAAAGCCCCAGGGATCCAGGTAGTCACCTGTTACTAATATCTCAAGTCGAGCATGATAACATCAGCACACAGATGCACACAGGCCTGTGTTGGCCTCCAATCAAACACTGATGCTTTGAGAGCAGGATGTTAGGCGATTGGTTAATTTCCTAATTGCTTAATTGTTTAACTGCAATAGATTATTTTCAGATGGCTGGGAATTGAGTGGTGGGTGTGCATGACTGTCAGAAAAGTGGGAAAAATCAGGAGCTGATGGATCAGATGCCAATTGATCTTACAGTACCGGTGGCACTGTAGCTTATAGTAGTTCTGATTTGACTGAAAATGAAATACGTTTTTTGCCTTTTTAAATAAGTATCAGTTCAGATAGTTGTTTTTAATACTGTTGTAAATGAACAAACACAATCTTTTTCACATCATAAAGTGTTTTAGTTTGCCCAAAGAGAACATATTTCTGTTTTTGCAGACCAACACTCCCCTTAACTCCACCTTCAGTGATGATTTTTATACTCACTTTTTTTTTCCTTAACGTCTTTACCTATTCTATATATTTTCATTTGAACCACATCTTTTAAATAGCTAAGTTAAAATTGTATTCTGCCTTGTTTTAGTATTTATGGCTGAATTATAAGACTTGGAAGTTCAATTGAATTCAATATTTTGATTTTTTTAAATTGAATTCAGTTCAGTTTTATCTATATAGCCCAATATCACGATGCAATCGTCTCAGTGGGCCTACTGGTAACTGTACAAAAACCTAAAGTCAGTCAAAAACTATAAACAGTAGCTGGTTGCTAAACTAAACTAAGTTAACCTGACATCCCTGCCATTAGACCTAATGAGAAACATACAAAAGCTGAAAACAGCCAACTCCACATTTTTTTGACCTTTTTCCCATGATAACGAGATTCAGTATCTAGTTATCATAAGAAAACAAAATTTGTTTCTGTTAAACTGATCAGTTTATAATTAATTGATTTAATTGTGTTGATTTTTTTTTTGACAAACTGATTTGTTTTAATGCAGGCTGTAAAAAAGTGGGGGAAAAAAAAGTTTTGTAGCAGACTGAGTGGCTATCAGGGTCTGCTAATGTCTGTAGCTCAGTGAATCCACCACGCAGAGATGTTAGGCGGCCCTGGGTTCTGTCATTCAACCTGTCGTCAGGGGGTTTAGGGAAATAAAACATTCGATGGAATTAAAGCGTTTGAAGAGTGAAGATCCACTAATAAAGAAACCAAAAACCAACTTTTGGGAAGTGTTTTCTACTGCTGTTTTTATTGGTTACCACAAAATAAAAAGAGTTAAAACAGGTAAAGTCTCAATGCAGGAAAGAGAGAGAGGGGTGCCACAATATCATTTTTGTTATCTCTTTATCATGAGAAAATGATAAAAAAAATAAAAAATAAAAAAACAGTTGAGTAAGCCATTTTTAGCTTCTGTATAAATGCATTTTTTTATGGATCTATTGTTTCTTTTTTACATTTACAAAGGCAATAAAATACAAACTAAAAACATTACATTAAAAACATGACATGATCTGAAGGAATTGATACATTGTAATTTGTTACATTAAAATCACAGTGGAGACAGCAAATGCTGTAGATAACGTTCATAAATAAAAACGACAATAACTTTTTTACAAAAAAATGCTGAAATATTCACGCTCATTTCAACCTTAAAACACATCACAAAGAAGGGCTGGAGTTATTTTGTCTTTTTCCATCAGTTTACTAGTATAATCTTTTTGGCAAAAACTTTAGTTAATTATTTTTACTCTTAATATTTATTGATTTTTTAAAAAAGTTGACGACAAACTCAACTTGAGTGCCATCATGTTTCACTAGGGAATGATAATGTGCCAATTTTTTTCCATTAAAAATGTTGAATTAGCTTTAAGAGTAAGAAAACAGAACTTTATTAAAACTTTAGATGGATGGATGGATGGATGGATGGATAGAACACATTCTCTTTAGTTTCTATGTGGGCCTAGAAACCAACAAAAAGCCCTTTAATGCACTTTTCACGCTGTTTGGGCTTAAAAGGCCAAAAATAATGTACATTTCACTGCTTTTATTACTATGTATGCCCTTTTTTAAAGTTGTTGTTAAAATATCCAGATTCTTTTCCAATGCTAGAAACTTGAACGCAGCATTTTCAAAAGCGTCCCCACAACACCAGCACACGTAAGAGGATTTTAGCAGTTCGCTCCATCACTTTACTGTCATTTCTCAAACTCTCTCAGACTCCCTGTTTCACTTTTGCCTCTCCATTCATCAAACTCCTCAAATCAAAAGAGAACTAGTGGACCCTGAGGAACACCTGGCCTGAGGTGACAGCCACCATCTGACACACGCGTGCGCACGGACACAATGAAAAAGCATCTGGGCAGCCAAAGAAATTCATTTCTAACCCCTGTGTCAATCAGCCGCAAAGACAGATGACTATTTTTCATGCAGCGGGAAGTGTGGCAGCTCTGCAGATGCGGCGAGTGTGTGTATGTGTCAGGGCTGACTGGACACAGATTAGAGGTGGCGTTACAGGCCACTCCCTCATTGAGCAACAGCCAGAGTGTGACTGTTCTTCCTCTCCGACTCTCCATCTCGCTGTCTTTTAACTTGAACCTCTTTCTTTCTGTTCGCCTGTCACATGATATTTGGAACATGTCATTTATGTGTCTTTCATATTATTATTTTAAAAATACAGAAAAAAAAATGAGGCTTTCAATGTCTTTAGGGCAAACGGTTGTTAGAGCAGCTATTTCTTATTCAGCTGAACTACATTAAAATGCTCCGGCCCTTGTAAGGGCATTTCGTGGGTAAAAAGTGACCCACTACCATGTTTAGTTGTAAAAAATACCTTAACCTGTCCTTTTCAACATGACATTGAACGACCTATTCTAATGTGATTCCATCATTAGAAAAAAAGGTACTTTGTTTATGTTTACATGCGGCACTGGGGTACTAAGATTGCCTTATGGGTCATTTTGACCCATGAATTATTTAAGCATTTGAACTAGTGATGCACGATATTGACTTTTTACAACCGATATCCAATATTATCCGTCCTCTTCGAGCCGATACAAATAATCAACCAATATTTTTTTTAAATACTTGAGAAAAAAAAAGTCCAGATTACTTATTTTTTTATCTTTTTTTTTTTGCTACAGGACTGTTTTGGACACATGGGACTTTTCACATATATGACTAAAGGAATAAAAGGTAATCCTTCCCCAAATACAAGTTCCAATCAAGAGGCCCGACTCTTTCGCTCTTCACAAACTGTCTTGATAGATGACAGAATTTTAGATTTCACCTAAAAACTACATAATCATAATTAAAAGACTACTGTGAACACCTTGAAAATAGATCGAAAGATGATATTCAAATAAAATATAAACATAGAATGGGCTAAAAAAAATAATCTTTCTCAGGAAAATAAAGAAAGGTTGTAAAAGCTTTTATTTGTTAATATGCAGCAAAACGGAAATCTGCTTCGGAATAAATAAAAGCAAATTATAGGTGAGTTATTGAATGAAACAACTGAGTTCATTAAAAGAAAACTTTGTCATTTGTCAGACTACAGTCATAAGGAAAGCTAGAATAGTTGACATTTGCAAAAACTGATTTTGTTTGTATATTTTAAGCAATGCAAAGATGCAGACACAGTTAAGCTTGAGAGTCTGGAACTATCAATAAGTGTGTGTGAGTGTGTGCTTTGGAAGGTAAAGCATGTGAGTGTTAGAAAAGGCGACAGTCGTATCCAGTGACAGTCCCATGAAGAATGAAGTCACCTGGCTTCCCCCTGTCTTTGAAGGTCAAGAAGACCCACTTGCATATTCATGGCCGAGCGTGTGTTTGCAAGTGTGTGTCTCTTGCTTGAAAGTGCGTGCCTGTCTGTGTGTGTGTTCACGCACGTCCGTGCACGGACTCGAGTCTGGGATCGATGACTTTTAATTGTTTTTTCCTGAGCTTTGGAAGGAAGTGCCAGCAGGTATTGATCGGATGGAGGGATGGGGGAGCGGAGGAAGAAAGGATAGGAGGAGTACAAAAGAGGAAGAGAGGGCGACAGTGTGGCAGACAAGAAGGAAATGTGACAAGACAGGGTGGCGACATGGAACATAGAATCACTGTCTTGTGAGTGGATTGGGGGGTGTGGGGGTAGGAGACAGAAGTGGGGGTTCTTTGCGCTCCTTGTGTGCATATGTAAGTGTGGGTTTGAAGGGGGCTGGGAGAATGTCACCGGGTGTCTGATCTGGATGCTACCCACACGCTGCGTGCAACACTCACAAGCTGCGTTATTGAGTCGGGTTGAGTGTGTGTTTGTGTGCGTCTCTGTGTGGGCTCAACAACCGTTTACACACAACAGCTTTGATTTGGTATGCCAGTCAGTTTTCACTTTAATATTTGTTAAATTAGTTATTGTCAATCTGTATTTTAAAATATTTACTAATATTTAGCCATATATATATGAAACAAAGTAATCTATGTATATAGGGCAGGAGAAAAGAATGCACATTTCAGAATATTAACTTAATTTTAGATTAATAACAAATTGTGATGTGGAAAAGAATTATAAAACAGCTTCATAGCTCTTTATAGAGGAAACTAAATGTACACAAGAGACGATTTCAAATAGAACTAACCATAAGAGGGTTGAAAATGGACAAAATGTAGAGATGAACTTGCTTGAAAACTTAAAAAAAAAATCAATTAAATATATAAAAAGCAAGGAAATTAAAGAAAAAGCTGCACAATAGATTTTTAAAAAATATATTAATTGTATGATTTTAAATACGGAGATTTTAACATTTTTCTCTGAGCAGAACAGAACAAACACATTTGACTTTCTTATTTAAAAGATGGCTTCAGATCAACACCTGCTGTAAATATCCATTATTCAAGTTTAATTAACAGATTCTTTCAAGCTGACTTGGTGTTAGATTTTGTATTTTTTAAACGTGGAAAAAAAAGCATAATTGGGTCAAATGATTGAGTTTCTTCAGCAAAGAACTACATTTAAACATGAAAACGGTTTACTTAACACTGCTTTGTTTCTAAAGACAAATAACTACATGTTTAGGTAAGTAATAGAATAGAAAAAACAGGACATTTATGTTACTCTGTCTGTATGACTATCCTGTGAGGTCTGTGCTCAATAGTTGCCACAATTTTGAAGGATTTCAGAAAAATCAACTTGCCCTAAGTTTACGGTAATTATTGTTTTGGTTTTTTTTATAGTTCCCAGAACCATATTTTTTATGCTTGGACTGCTCAAAAACACTTATAATAATTTTTTTTAAAGAACAAATCACACACACATAAAAAAACCTTCACATTAGAATGCTGCTTGTGTTGTCTTGTGGGTAAAAAGTGACCCACTACCATGTTTAGTTGTAGAAAGAAAAACTTAATCTCTTTCCAACTGAAATTGTATGACTTTTCCTGAGGGTGACTCAGTCATCACAAAAAGTGAAACGTTGTTCGTCTTTACATGTGGGCCGTATACATCAGGGTACTAATAATGCCTCATGGGTCATTTTTGACCCACAATTATGAATACATTTGAATAACAGAAATAGTTCAAAGGCCACACACAAACTCTCTCTGAATCACAGGTGCTTACACACACATTCAAATAAACACACACACACACACACACACACACACACACCCCTCCACACATACTCGCAAACCTCCTTTGGAAGGCTCAACAGTTTTTACTAAGTTGTGGGGTCCTCCATTTCCAGAGGAACTACAGATGTGAAAAAAAAATCAGGAAACAAAACGAAAACATGGAAACCATTGTAGCTTTAAAAAAATGGAACGTTGGGTTTTTAATGTTCGTTTTTTTCATAACTTTTTTCCGACATTCAGTTCTTGTGAGGTTCACCTGTCACATACACGTATTTTAAAGTCTTGTATCTTAGCAAGGACAAAATCTTTCTTTTTTTTTCATAGACATCCAACAAAGCTACACACACCAACATCTAAATACCTACACACAAACAGCTACACACATACACATAAAGAATACAACACTATTCTTTATTTTTGACTGAAGTTGTATTTTGAATTTCACAGATTTTAAGAGTCTCATCAATCTAAGAATTTGAAAAGCTGGACTTTAATCTAATAAAAATATTAATTGAAAGTATTGTTTAGTTAATAAAAACAACTTAACATGGCAATAATATAAAATAACATTGTTTTACAACAATAGAGACAAAAAAAAGAATAACAGAAAGGAACATGACAAGAAAACGTGCTTTAGGGTTGAATTTACACTGAAAAACACTTCAAGCTTTTAATTTACTCAATTCATGCTAAACAGTACAACCTGAAACATATATAATCAAATAAGAAAACCAAAGATAAACATGTTTTATTGAACTGACAGTTGATGTATTTGGCTTTTTCATCTCATTTGATTCCGGTCACATGATCAAACTGTACGGTTTACTTTTAGTTGTGAAAGAAGAAAGCTTGACGGCAAAATTATATTAGAGTCAATGGTGTGGACCAACTTTGACTTAGTGTCAGCTGAGGCCTTTTTTTTTCTTTGAAAAAATGTGATTTTTTTTTTTATTTTTTTTTTTGTGCATGTGTACATTTGTGTGTGTTTCACAAGTGTTAGGATGAAAACTAACAAGCTTTATTCTCTAACAATGTTCCACCTCGCCCTCATTACACATAGGTTAAAGCAGCACTTGGCCCTGTCTGGACAGCAAAACAACAAGCATACATAGGTGTGCACGCGACCCCCCCATACACACACACACACACATCTCCAGACAAACGTGTATGTAGCTGAGAGAGTACTCGTGTGACCAGGCCACAAGCCCTCAATCTCAGCGCTGTAAAAACTGGAGATTATGTGCAGAAACAAGCGTTCTGTTTTGTACTTGATTTTCAAACAATCCACACAAAAAAATTTAATCCTTAAGAGACTTTTTTACTATTAGAGAAAAACAACCACTCCTTTCTGTCTACAAAATTCAAAAGAGAAATCTACCAACATTTTATTACCAGATTTTTTTTGGAGAATAAGTGGTTTATTTTTGCAGATTAGCTGGTGGTGCAATTTATTCTGAGCTGCAACTTATCTGTGACATTTAATAAAATATTTAGTCTCACGTTTTTGTTGTTTTCTGTGATGTTACACCCACAAACCTCTGGATGTTAGTTAATGAAGAAGAAAATGACCAAAAAAACTTAGTTGAAATTTAGTCATCTTAATAGAGAGTAGATTAAAAATACAGACCAAGAAGAATTCAACAAATGTAGCGATTTTAAAAGAATAAAATAGTTTAGTTGACCTGTTAGCATGTTCTTCATGCCTTGGTTTTTTGAATATTTGTTCATATTTTGCGCTAATATACTAAATTGAGAGTAAATTTCTCCTTTGTTTCATGAAGCTAAATACGGTTAGCTTAGTGAAGCATGAATATATTCACTCTATTATTGTATTTTTTTATTATCTAGATTTGCCTTTTTTTATCATGATATTTGAAATAATCCCAAACATTTAAAAATAAATTTCTACCAAACATGTGATTTTTATGATTCCTTTTTTTCTATTTTGCTTTTTTCAGGCTGAAGCACCCTATAGTCTGAAAAAATACAGTATGTTTGTTTAGAATTGTGCATTTTGGCTTTAAAGAATCTTGGTTTATGTCAATATATTATATTTAAAAAGTTCTTGCTGAGGGAGTTTGGTGTTTGCATACATTTACACACTATTGTAATTTCACTTTTAACATTTATAAAATACATTTCCTTTAAAAAAAAAAAAAAATTGCCCCCTACGTCGTATCCAGGTTTCTTTTGTCCCCCTTTCACCCACATTGCATCTCGGTGTTTCCCCAAAAGCCTCCATTCCAAAAGACGTGATAATCAGCGTTTACTGAAGCACAGCGGGAAAACATTTAAGAGAGGAGAAGGTGGCAGTGGGGGAGACGGGGATCGGGGAGGGGGGCATGGTTCTGTTTGGCTGGGGTGTTGAAATGGTGGGAAGCAGACTTTTCTCTGTTCCGCCACACTGTCAAATCTGCCTTATATTCACGCGCACACGCGCAAAGACTCCCTGTAATAGATTCCCGTCTTGACACTCAATTCCGTGGCGAGACGATCCTGCTTTATCCCTCCCTGCATCAAATATTTAAACGCTTGTATTAGTGGCTGTGTCATCCCCTCAAACAACCCAAGCCCACAGCCCCAATCTCCTCTCCACTCTTTCTTCTTCTTATTTATCTTCCGCCTCTCCTCCACCCTTCTATCCTTCCCCGCTCATCTATGATTCCACCCCTAATATCCCCAATGCTATCACCTGCTTCTCCCACCAGCTTTTCATTTTACATTTTCAATACTATTTTTTCATGAATGAGTGGGGGAACATAAAGAAGAGGGTTTTTTTTTTCCTTTCCTTTGCTCCCTTGTTCTTTTCAAGCTTCTCAAAAGAGGCCTTTTCAATCTCGTGAGACGAAGCCCTACAGATTGCGCCACGGAAAGAGGGAGCTGGGATGGAGAAAGCGGGATAAAGGAGGGAGAGGAGACGGGAAGGTGAAGGGGAAGGTAGTGTGGCTGGGTGTCTGCGGTGCGCTTGAATGGCGTCTTTCAAGGGGAGCAGTCTAGCTTGTCAAATCGTTGGCTGCGAAATGAATTGGCATATCTGTTGGGCTCGGAGAGGAGATGTCACGCCGCGCTGTTTCATATTCCTCGATAAGGCCAAATAACGCAATTGTCAGAGAGACAGAGAGTGTGTGACAGAGAATGAGAGGTTGAGCCTGTTAGAGAAGAGTGGGCATGGAAAAGAGGAGGAGAAAGCGAACCTGGCAACAATGAAGTGTGTATGATAGACAGACAGAGCTTTTACTTCTGATACTGCGCTTGCCTGTCTGCCTGGAGTTTGTGTTACGGCGCGCTAATGCAAACCTTTTAAAACCACTCAACACAAAAAACCTACAGGCTTAAATCTGATTGCTTACCACTGAGGTCTACAACCTTTACAGCCAAGAGGGTTAAGCCACAATCTAATAATTTTTACAAGAATGTATTGCAGCCTATCTGCTTGAAGTAAAGTGGACACAGAAAAGTATTAACCCTGTAAATCCCACTAGATCATCCAATTGATAGAAAATTAAAATGTTTGATGAAGTGAAGATGTTTAAAATCCTCAAAAAATTCAGAGATAAAGATTGTATCAATGATATGTTGGGTGATCTGGCAAGTTTTAGCTTACAAGGATATTCAAATTCAGGGGAAAAGACCCTCATTTACCCACTGTCTCAAAATGGATACACAAAATTAGAACATGGCCTAACTCTTCTATAAATAATTAATTATCAATAAGTGTTGCATTCTTGTAATACAGAAATTAGTCATTTAAGAAAGTAATTACCAATTAATGAGTTGACCTGATCATAACGTTTTGAAAAATAGCTAAACGTTTTCCTGTTTTTGAGATTTTATGGGAGAAGCTATTTTGAATGACTTTTAATAGCCCTTCTAATGCCCCTAGTGGAATGGAGATGCACTACAGGGCGGAAAACATGAACTGAGTTGTGAGTTATATCTCAGAAATGTATTGAACAAATATAATACAAATGGTCATATAGTAGAGGTGTGATGGATCCAGGATAATCCGTGATCCGTTCGGATCAGAAGCAATGGTTCGGCACACGTGGGGACAGCGGACCACCCCCAACCGTTAAACCGCTATCGTTTAGGGTTAAAGAAACCAACTAGCCACCCTGTTTCAGAACCACGTAACTAGACTTTTTTTTTCTTTGCAAATTCTCAAAATCAGTAGGATTTCTCCTCAAACTATTTTTTAAGTCACTTTTTCCCATGACTATCACAGAACCTCCTGTGACAAGTACTGCTGGTGCATTTTGGTCTCTTACCTGAAGTTCCCAGTTGTTGTGTAGATGCGAAAATTGTTTCTTTTCCTTTCCAGAAAGCCGTAGCAGGTTGAATTTTTGACAAGCGAAGTCCTGATGTTCCAGCCATGGTGTATTGTAGACTCTTGTTATAAAGGATATGTTGTGAAGGCTACAATCAGACATATGATAATGCATATCTATACACAAGCCTACAGAGAGGTGAGATGCTTTGTTGGCAAACTCTTAGAGGAAGGTTGTCTGAAACTGTGGCCCGATGGAGACAATGAGGAGGAAAAAATGGGCAGATTTGTCTGACTGTTGAATAAGATTACATGTGGTTTGCAGATGTTTTAGAGATACTGTACGAGTGTTAGAGATGGTGGAGTGTTGCTTCTGTTGGTTCCCATAAAATTTGCAGAAAAAACAAGGAACGCTGTCAGGCTTTGGCAGTATCTCAAACAGTGAACACACTGGGTTTGTTGCCTCCTTGTTGATCGCATAAAGTAAAAAATGTCTTTTTTTTTGCTGTATAATAAAATATATATACAAACACAATGCTAAAAATATTTAATATAAATTAAAAATGAATACATGTAAAAGTCAAAAGAATTTTTCTATTTGTTTATTATATCAGATAATGTTATGGGTTACATGGGTTTTTGTATGCACTTAGAGCATATTGTGTTCACACAGCTCTGACGTTACCCGATACTACTGCATGTACTCACAGCTGGAAGAGGCTTTTTATTTCACAGCTCTGGTCCGATAGATGAAAGACTTGGTGTCTTATAATTTCAGCCAGGCACAAACAGCAGGTATTACTTTCTCCTACATGGTCGAGTTCCAGCCAGTTGGCACTACAAATGTCACTACCAAATCTGAGTCACTGATTGGTCAAAGTTTAACTGGTTAAACTTTTGATGCATGCTAAGTCACTGTGTATTTTGAACCTGAAGCCAGAAAACAGACTTAAAGACTTGCGTAACGAAATGTGAACAGAATAGTTTTTAATGCAGAACCTTGAAGTGTACATAACGTATTTAAACAGACTTTTCATTGAAAGTGTTTGCATAAATGTGTACTTCAAAGTCTTAAGTGAACGTAGCTTTAGGGGTTTGGTTTTGCGATATAATTGTTAAAAGAGAATCACAAAAAAAAAACAACGGCAAAATAAATGAAAATAAAACAACTACCTGGAAAAATTTAGTTAAATAAAGGATAGATTAAGATATTCCTGTGAGGTGAGAGTGTTTCATTTAAAGTTAACATGGTCGTCATTCATCACCTCAAATTCTCCAGAATCTTTGAAGGTCCCAAGCTGATAAAAATGTTCTTCCAGGTTCCATGTTCACACCAGTCTTGACAATGGGGGTTATAGCGACCATTTTCAATTAAAAGTCTATGTAAACTCACGTGGATGCGCATTTCGGCATTCTGCATCCAAAACTCGCATTCATGGGTCGCTTCCTATGTTTTTAAGTCTGTTTTCAGGCGCTACATACAAAACAGGTGGTTATTGGACATATGTTGAAAGATAAACCTGTAGAACTTAAACCAATCAGGAACTTGGATTTGGTAGGGACGTATGGGTAGAGTCTCTTTTTAATTTACGGAAGTGCCAACCATTTGGCAATTGGTCATAAAGGAGAAATTGATAACTGTGGTTTTTGCCTAACAAAATAACAGTTTTGTTGTTCTCTACAGATTTGATGCATTAAGATTCATTTTTTTTCTGAGTAAAAATGGATTTGATTACATTAATTGGCATTCCAATTAACAAATAAAACAAAACAAATAAACAAATAAAAAAATATTGTACAAAATTGTGTAAATTTTTAAACTAAAGCAAAGAAACGGCTTCCCTTAATAATTGTCAGAATTGCCTCATGAGGTCTGAGCCCTTTCTTGTTTTTTGCTGTCGAAAACACTTGATCGCAATCTCTCCCTCACATCCATCTGTTATTGCCAGCCGCTCTCCTCCGTGGTCGGCCCATTAGCTGGGTGACCAGCGGACTATGACAGGGCGGTGTGGTCACGGCAGCACACAGCTGTAACATGGATGGTGCCTTTCACATTAGTGTGGTGAACAAGGGGAACAGGAGCAGGAGCTTTTCCATTAGCACCTCCCACGAGCTGCCAACATTCTGACAGAGAGAGATCGGAGAGGAGAGGGGGACCATGCCTTCAAACCGCTGCTTTTTAACACTGTCACAATGGGCTGGGAAACTTTAGAAACTTATTTGACAATATATGTAACAAAGGTTCAAAAATCGGATATACTAAGAATAAAAAAATTTAAAAAAACATGTTGAGAAGAATAGTCATACAGATTTTAGGTAGTTAATAAATACTCAGTCTGATAATTGTTTGTGTGTGTTTTAAAATATTCTAGTGTCATTTTCTTATAATGGAGAACACATTAAAAATATGCTCAAAAGGGCATCTCTGAGTGTTGCCTCCCCATGGGTAAACCAGGCTCGGGTCTAGGGGGAAAAATAGAAAAGGAGACATTAACAAAAACTGGAATAAGAATAAAAGGAACACAGTTTATTAAATAAAGGAAATCCTGTGTCCTGAAATGAAAGAACAAAAATGAAATATGTACTTTCCTGGTTTAAACAAAAAGACAAACCAAAGGGAAGTGGAACCTTGCCTGAACATAAGTCAGGGAGACTGCTGACCCAACCTTGTCAAACGTCTGAGTCAGCAGGTCTGTGCTAATGGCTGCCTAACCAAAATCTACCTAAAGAAAACAAATAAGCAAAGCCCGCAAACTAAGACTACCAAAGTCCAACCCCAAACTAAAATAACAAAACCCAGCAGTATAAGACTACTGAGGACAAAGAGGGGAAAAAGAACAAAACAAATCGCATAACTCAAACTAAACCCCAAATGCTACCCAGCCTACTATGTCAGGTCTTGGTGAGGCCTTCTCTGTCTAAAGTACCTGGCAGGTGCTAATTAAGATCATTTGCCCCACCTGAAGGGGAGCAGAATAGCAGGGCATGTTGAAAAGGTGCAGCACAGCAGCAGCAGGACGTAACACTGAGTACTTCTCCAAATGCCCCCCAAAAATGTTGTATATAAAGACTGTATGTGTATCATACATAGAAAATACACTGGGCGGGCCACGAGCTCCCTGTTCTGCTTCATTCTGATGCATTCACTTGTAGATGACCAGATCCATGTCTTTGGTTCTTCATCCAGGCTGGCATCTGGCTTCAAACTGAATGTTTAATGTTAGGGTAGGGGTATTTGAGATTGCTCTTGCTAACCTCTATATGTTGTTGACGAGAAAGAAAGGGACAAAAACCCAATTTGAGTTTTGTCATTTTAATGAAAAGTTTGACAAAAGTTGCACAGAGTGTAACAAAGACGAACAATGCCCAGTACGATCCACTCAATACATATAACCTTAGGGCAATATCTGGGTGATAGGAGAGGCATAGTGTTTGGTCATCTTTACTACATGTATCTTTTAGGAGGCTAATACTAATCTCTCCCTGTTCCTGCAGATAGATAATTTAAATCTTAGTTTTTCAGTGGAAAAGTACTGAAGTGCATTTTTGAAGCCTCTCTTAACCGTTTCAGCTAGTTTGTACCTTAGGATTCAATTAGTGGGTTGATGCAAGCAATATGTGTTAATGTGTTAATAAAAGTATGAAAAAGTATAAAAAGTATTGTATAAAAATATAAAAGACCTTCATTTAGTATGAAACCCTTCATATCTCCCTTTTGAGCGTAAGCGAGAAAGAGTGTAAACAGGTGGGTGTTGGGAAGTGGGGGTGGGCCTGCTCGGACTCGCCTACAACTTGAAGGCAAATTTCTGATGAAATTCTGTTGTTTTGAGAAGCTGTTTGAAAAAAAGACGTATTTATCAAAAACATATTTTCCACAAACCTTCTTTAGTTTAATTTTACTTGGTTGCAAAAGATAACTTGAGAAGATGAACACTAAAGAATTGATTTATTTTTAAATTATTTTTACTTTGTTTGTTTAAGAAATATTGTGTACCTGAAGTGTTTGAAGTTTGTATGCTGTGGTTCACATTACTTCCTTGACTGACGCTTCTGTTTTGTCTCTTTTGTCTCCTTCATTTCCAAAATCTTGACATATAATTACAACACCACCATGGAAATGGATTGCTTGGCATTTCATCAATGGTTTTGCTTTTCAAAATTTCTTCGTGTTTCTCATTCATCGACACAGGCGGCAGTGATGTTCTCGCTGATGAAGTGATCAAACGACGAGGATCTCATTGGCCGTGATCACAGGCAACACACGTTCCGCAGCCATCTTTTATTTTATCTTTTGTTTTTTCTTCTTTTCCTGTCAGTTCCTGTGTAATTTGACATGGAGATGCTCGTTATGGCAGTTCAAAGACAACCATCTGGGGTCTGTCAGCTTCCCAGAGACAAATGGGAGGTGAAACGACATGCATGTAGGCGACAGAGAGACGCAGAAAGACAATCAGAGACCCGGGCATTAACAGGCTGTGACAGAGCGCTGTGTGCAAAGGACAAATGATAATTCAAACAAAATTGAGAAACGAGAAGAAAGGGTCTATGACAAACAGAAATAAAAGTGAAACAATTGTGAAAACCACTAATATTTTCTGATTGCATCACTATGGGTCATTTTGAACCCACTTTAGTCTTAATGGAAGTACTGATTAACTGGAGACAGTTTATCCAGCAACGTCTTCTTCTTTTATTAAAGAAATTTCACATTTTATCAAACAATAAAGCAAATAAGTGAAGTTAAAATAATGGATGTGGCCTTTTTAAGAGATATTCTGGTGGGCTGTGTTGAAAATGTTAGGAATAAAACTTGTCTTAGGTGCATAAGTGACTAAAATAAGCATTTTACCAGTAGAGATTAAACGTAAGATCTTACTAGAGATCTTACGTTTAATCTCTTGCAATTTTAACTTGATAATTGGCGTACCTATATAGAACTTTTCTACAGTGCTTTGTCTAAGCACACTGACGTATAGGCAGTCAAGGCGGAAGCTGAACCTGTGGCATTCCGATCAGACGTTGACCGCTCACCTCTGCACCACAGCTGCTTTTGGAACACAGTATTATCTAGAATTTAGTTTCTAAATGAATGCTAGAAGTATTACATTTTAACCCATAAAAACGCAGACCTATTTTTCCTTAAATGGAAAATTATGTGGTCTATACCAAAGGACACATTTGATGTTTTTCTTTTACAGATATGTCAACATGGGTTCTTATGGGTTAGAAATCAGAAATTACAGTTTTAATGGTCATTTTCAATTAGTTTTTTTTAATTTGTTGAGTAGCAGCCATATTTCATGAAGATCTATGTAATAAAAACTGTATTTTTTATTATTTGTCCTGTTCAGCAGCTGAGCAAACAGATTGAAGCTGATGTCCTCTTGTTCCTGCTTCAATAGAGTTATGAAGCTTCAGACACATGTTGCAATAATCCCATTTGGATTGAAGGCTAAACCATTGACTGTATATGAGAACTGGAGTGAGTAAGTGTGACCTCACCAATAGGAAACGACTAATCAAGAAAATGAAGTCAAGTCAGTTGATTTTTTTTTTTTTTTTTGCAATGCAAACGCCAGCATGCAGGAGCTAGATGGCGTCAGTAAGAACTGATTGTTCTGAATCGGTCTGAGTTATCGTTTCTATGGCAATCACTCATGCTAATCAGGAGGGAACTTGTTGGAAGACCAAACCCCTACCACTTGAAATGTGTCAAAAGTTTCAGACGGTCAATGTGAAACCGCATGCCATCATTGAGGCATCTGATTGACCAGTTTACAACTTGAATAACATGGAATACTGAAAAAAATGGGAACATTTTGAATTAAAATAATGTTAAAACATATATCAGAGCAAGAGCGATTATTCTGACAATTATAAAATGAATAGCTGTTTATTTCTCAATTAAAGGCAATAGAATTTTAGCTTCTTGAAGCCAGCAGGTGCCTGCCATTTGGAAGGGAAGAGTCACTCTGTCCAATTCTCTTCTACTGTCAGTGGCCTAAACTTTATTTTTATTTTACTCTTCATACCTGAAATAATATTTAGCTATGAAAAAAATGCACTTATCTTTTTGCCTTATGCAGATGCTAAATTAAGGTAAGTTTGGAGCCAAAGGAGTTTGATCCATCTTTGCATCAAAAAGCCTTAAGGGGTTTATATTTTGTGCATTTCTTTTTGGACCAGGTGGTAAAGTGGAATGACAGAGATAGGTACAAAAAAGGAAGTAAGAGTCAAATGGTTAGTGAATAATTAAACAAGCATATAGGAGGGTAAGATTACACACAAAAAGAGGCAACATGAGGTATGTCATTATAACATCACATAAGGGTCTTAATTGGTTTTCTAATAAGTGAAGCAATGTAAATGATGTAAAATGACAAGAGAAGAAGGGTCTCATGATGAAGAGCATGCATTATATTCCAGATGACAGAAATATTCAGAGTAGGACATTGAAGAACATAATCTTACAAGACACCCATCACACAGAACAAGACCCCGTGTGGTTCAGGACATTAACTGATCGAACCCCCCTTTGAGATTAAAGAGATCAAAATGACAAAGTGATATACAGAACAGAGAGGTAAGGACGGGACAAAAAAAAAGTATGTGGGATGAAATAGAAGGACAACTTCACTTACAGAGACACAATCCCTCAAAGTAATGATGATGTCTTAGTTGGTTAAAAAGCAGTGTTAAGCTCTGACCGGGGTGGGATATCGGACAGAGCTGGCGGGAAAAGATGGATGACTTCTTAAGTAACAGCATCCTGATACATCTGAGTTGAGGATGACACATACTGGAAGAGTGCATGACATAGTACAGAAGGAAGGAAAAGACATAGAGAGGGAAATTAGGTTGAGAGGAGGACCAATAAATCACAGACAGATATTCATTCGGAATACAAAGCAATATTTTCGGCAGAATTTATTTCATATAAAAAGCAAACCTCAGCAGACATCACAAACCCATTTCAATCATAGTCTAAGCTGCAAATAACAGCGGTAAGGACAAAATGACTAAAAAATGGCTTAAATGAAAGATTTATGGGACAGTGGCTTAAACAGTCAGCTGTCAAAGCCTGCAAAGTCCTAATCATCATTAGGAAAGCTTTAGGAGATGTGAAGGCTGACGGTCACCACCATGACTCAATGATAATGTAAGACAGATTGTTATGCCAAAAGATTTTTAAAAGAGTGTCTTTCCTGCAGGTGGGGTTCAGAGGTGGAGCAGTCAACCTCTAATCGGAAGATTGCAGGTTCAAATCCAGTATCACGTTCAATGTCCTTTGGCAAGACATCGAATCCTGAATTGCTCCTAGTGGTTATAGGTTGGCAAGAATATGTGTTTGAATAGAGTTGTGAGGGCTTTCGTTTCTAAAATACTAATAAAGGGCTATGTAAGTATTTACCATGTATTTTCTGAACTTTTAAGGGGCCACACCATAAAAAACAACTTCCAATTGTCTCCTATCTTCAATAAATTCCAGCTCAAACAGGTGTTTGTTACTTTAGACTCGGGACTCCTTTAAGACACACCCCCTCGGGTCGAGCACAGTCGTGCAGACACCGAGTGTATTTTTGTTGTGAACCAGTGTAGCAATGGCCGTGCTTACCAAAGACATATATATGGCGTTTTCATCCATCTTTGAAAATTTTTGGAGGTTTATTTTCGTGGGAGAAACATAGACATGCTGCCAAAGAAAGGCTCTAGGATGACGTCATGAAATGGGCGGTACCCACACCCAGCGGCAGGCGGAGCTTCAGGTATTGAGTCATTTCACTTCCGGGTAGAAAAAACTCACAAAAATTACTAATATTTTATTAGTAATAACAAGGCAAAATATGATCATATTTATAGATATAGTTCTCTCTGAAAGGCTAAGAAAATTATGGTATGGCCCCTTTAATTGATTTTTCTTGGAAGTATGAGTTAGGATATTTTCTGAATTCACTGCCAGTCAATGACAATCATTTTTCACATCTAAATACATACAAATATATACAAAATACATATAAATTAGAAGACAAAGTGAATGTGTGTAATTTTCTAAATATGTGCACCCAGTGCTGACCTTTTTTCTTGGCCACATGGTCGGCAGATGGGTTAGACAAAGAACCTTTGGACTCCAGCCCCCCCGGAGAAGGGAGATTATGTTTAGGTTAATACGTGCGGCCAACAACAACATTTAGCCTTGGACGCACTTAAAATATGTGCAGGTAATGATACAAAGTAATTTGTCAATCAAATACCACACCCCCATTCCAGCTCCGTTTTTAGATACATTTATATAAAAAAAAACTGCAAATATTTTAGCTAATAAGGCTAATACAACTAAAACATTTTAGGAATTTGACCCATTAAGCCAAACAACAGTTCAGCTCATCATACATTTTTAAAATGTAATATTTGTACATATTATCTTTATATCTATAACATTTTATTTTAAGATTTCTGTTATTTTTTTAAATTAAGGAAACCGGAATGTCTAAAAAAAGTTGCCTTACAGTTAACCCAAACAGGTTTACATTTTACAAGATATCGAAAGAAAAAAATATGAAATAGTGACAACTGCTTTGATTTTGAAATCTGTCCATTCATCATTGTCTTTGACTGCTCTTACCCTCGAAGGGTTATTTTGTGTGATAGAAGTGAACAGCCTCCTCCCCAACCACTCCAATAAGTGTTTTTCAATTACTGCTGTCAGCCCGTAATCATCCAGTGATGAATAGTCTGATATCCAGGCTTTATATTCATCTCACGTCTCTGTTATATTGTTTCAAGTCAAGACTACACTTGAGTTTGAACACAGAGAGGTAATGTCTTTTTATTTACAAAGTAAAGAAGGTGAGATTAAATAAATGGCAAAGTTAATACATTTAACAATGTAAATAAAAACAAATGCTGTTTTTTACAGAATAATTAAATAATCCACAGTTATTGCTTAAACCAAGCTGAAGATAATATGTTGATCAAACATTTATGATTATCACTCATCGTGGGTAATTATTGCAATTCATTTCTCTTTACTTGATTTTTAGTGCCAATAAGTAAAGTCAGAATACAAACAAAAAGTAGTCTAATACTGTGATTAGAACCATTATGTAAATAGGCAGACAGCATATAATTGTGGAAAACAAGCTCATTAAAAGTTGATGAGGAAAAAATAATTTAACTACTTTAGTGTAATCAAATCAAAAGCAAAAAAGTCAAAATACTTAAACATGGAAATTGTTATTATATACATAATAACATAAAATGCTTTCCAAAGTGTCCAAGAAACAATAAAAGATGGGACGTTTGATTGTAACGTATGCTTTTTAGGTTATGGTCAAGTATTCATATAATTTTCTATTTTTCTCTGTAACTACAAATGTACAGAGCCTCTAGAGCAGGGATAGGCAACTCCAGGCTTCAATGGCTGCTTTGTCAGCAGAATTTCCAGATATCCAAGCCCCCCATGACTGATTATCAGGTTCAGGTGTGCCCAGTCAATTCAAACATGCCAGAATAGGGTAAATTCAATACCATGGGATTGGCAACTCCAGGCTCTTGAGGCCTGGAATTGCCTATCCCTGCTATAGAGTGACAGAAAAATATTAATAGAACCCTTGAAAGAAAGAAAGTAGATGGTGCTCATGATAAAGTATCTGGTGCACGCAACAGAGTATCTGGTGTGCACAAGAAATTATCTGGTGGTCACAAAAAACATCTAGTGGGCACAAGAAAGTATCTGATGCTTACCATAAAAGCATCTGGTGCTCATGATAAAGTATCTAGTGTGCATGAAAAGGTATCTGGTGCTAGCATTAAAGTATCCTGTTCTCACAATAAAGTATCTGGTGTTTACCAGAAAGCAACTGGTGCTCACGAAAAAGTATCTAATGCTCACACAAAAGTGTCTGGTACTCTTGACAAAGTATCTGGTGCACAGTCATAGTGTTTGGTGCTCATGATAAAGTGTCTAGTGTTCATAAGAAAGTTTCTAGTGTTCCTAGGAAAGTATCTGGTGCACACAAGAAAGCACCTGATGTTCATGAGGTACCACAAACTGTGGGTGAAAAATGGTCAGGGCATGCAAGACAACCCGGTGAGCGCGTAAGGCAAAAATGTTCATGCATATTCTTTCTGTTGGCATGCTGTGGGAGACGGGTTGTAGTGAACACTTAGGTAACATGTAGGGGCAAATAAGGGGGAAGTAGGTGAGATGCAGGCCCGTCATATGGATTGCTGATTTTTCAACCCCCTGTAAAGTCTGTGCAGGGAGCCCTTTAGCTTTGCTCAAAGGAAAGGTGTGTGTTCCTTGTGTGCATCTTAGAAATGAGGAAATTAGACACAGTGTAGCTTATGTGGGCATCCTACAGGCACTTTCGTACTACGAGCACATCCTGTGCATGCAGCATTTCCGAGCAATCAGTAAGGAGCCAGTGCTGCATAACGGGCAAAAAGCGACAGCACCAAGAGCTTGTAACTTGAATTGTTTGCAAAAAAGTCACAAAACATTACATGGACAACAGTGGTACATTTCATTTTCATGATGTCCCTTAAGGTGGTAGCACAAACTACAAGGTAACTGCCCTTAAAGGATGCTTTAAGCATCCAGCACAACTCCACCAGTTCCTAGACCAGGGGTGTCCAAAGTCAGTCCTCAAGGGCCGGTGTCCTACATGCTTTTCAACCAACCTGCCATTGAAGCTCCTTATTGGCCAAACACACCTTATCCAGGGAAATCAGTAAAATAAATACAATTATAGAACTCTCCTATGAAAACCTGCAAATTTCATAAACCACTTGATATCATTATGCGTTTTATTTTACACACTGCTAATTTGCAACGCTGCGTATTGTGACATTGCTTTTCTTTGTTTGTCCGTGTTGAAATTTGGTAATTTTGGCATATTCAGCAGTCTGAACTGTCAAATACATAAAATTACCACAACTGGGTGACATAAAAAACATGTCTTACAAACTGTGGAAATCAGTGCAAAAAACTATACGGATCAGGTGATCTGTGAAGACTTTGATCTTTTCTATGAAGTTTCAAGTCGTGAAGGTGGTGAGACGCTGACAATGTTTTATCTCCTCATAACCTTCCTCCTGACAGAAGCAACCTCTGCACCCATGTGTCTGTTTCAAGTCTTTTTCATCCGCATTACTCGGACAAATATTATCAAGTCAGAAACAGTAAGATTAAGAACGTAACCAGGCACAGAAAAGGACTCCCTGCCCTCCTCCTTGTCCTCCTCTTCCCTCTCTTCCCCTCCTGTTTCTCCCTGCTTTCCATCTATCACATCCAGCGGATAGCACAGGCCACTGACCAAGCCTGTCCTCCTGTCATTAGCCCCGCATTCTCCCTGCGCGATCCATGTGGCTACCTCTGTCTCCTCTCTCCAGCCCGGCACCCCATAATAATATCTCTTTCAACCTTCACACCATGATAAATAGGAGAGGGTAGAACAAAAGGAACGGTGGGAGGGAGAGTGACGGAGAGAAGTGGAAAAGAATTAGAAGAGTGGAAAAACAGCAAAAAATGAAAACTTTTCACATTAACTGGACAATTAATCTGCAGAAGTGAACCATCATCTCCATTGATTTTGAGTTTGACACTAAAAAATACAACTGCTTTCATTTGGGATTACTTCAAAAGTCTTTGCATTTATCTGGTTAATTCTTCATACTTTATATATACTTCATACATAGTTACTTAAATAACTAGTGATAAAGAAAAAATATCTTTGAAAACAAAATTAGGATTAAAAAGAATGTGCTAAGAAGAGCTAGAATATTTATTCTGACATATAAAACGACTGTAAAATAGCTGTCTATTTCTCAATGGAAGTCTATGGGACTTTGGCCTTCTTGCAACCAGCGGGTACTTCTTATTTGGATCACAAGAGGGGAGGAGTTGCTAAGTCCATTGATTTACATGGCAATGGTATAGATGTACAGTTGGCGGACACTTGGTGAGAAATGTCGAAACAACCCAATTCTTGTCTATCTTGCTCCACGCTTTTTCTTTCATTGCTCTAGTCAGATATATGAAAGTCTTTGTATCATAATTCTGGCCAAGCACAAACCAGAATGATTCATTTATCCTTCATGATCAATATTCAAACGGTTGGCACCTCTGTGTTTTAGAAAGGACGCCATCCATATGTCACTACTAAATCTGAGCCCCCGATTGGTCAAATATCAAAGTTGCACTTTTTGTGTGTATATATCCCCAAAATGGACTTGGGTAGTGACACATGGATGCAGGAGTTTTGAAAACGGAAGGACGAAACATGCATATATGTGTGTTTGTATAGACTTTTCATTTAAAGCGGTCGCTCAAACACCCAAGTCAAATTGAACGTGCGCTAGTATTAGGTTGAGGACACACCAGGCATGTAACGAGGGGTCAAGAATGTCCAAAGACGCAAGTTTAGGAATGCACATTTATCCCATTGTGTTCACACTGGGTGAGCAGATATTTACTAGCATAAACACTTTTCAAATCCTTCTATGTCAAAGAATTTCTGTTTTTTTAGATCATGCAAACCCTAAAGGATGAAACACTTTTGTTGCTGCCTTAAGTTTTTTTGACAGCACCAAAAATGATAACAATAAAAGAATAAACACCTCTCAGCCACAGCAGACAAAGAGTGATAGGAAGTCGTTATGCAGGCTCCCCTGAGACCTGCTCACAGTTTGATCTTTAAGTCATAATTAAAAAGTGTCTCACCTCTTCTCTCAGTCTCTGCTTTTGTAATATCTGTGTGATTTATTAGCACCCCCTCAAATGAGACTTTTATGATACGCTTTTTTATTGTTTAATTAATAGTTCGGTAAATTATTTTGAGTCTGTTTTTTCTTGTTCAAGAAAGGATGACCCTCCTGTACAAGTTCCAGCATCTGCTTAAGGACAGCATGTTGCCACGTCTTTATCGCCCACTGGGATGACTCCTGCTGCGGGGAGTTGGGTTGCCATGAGTAACTGAGTGTGCATCTGTGCCCATTTGCACTGGTCTGTTACTTCAAATATCAGTTTCAGTGTAGAAATTGAGCAAGGATAAGGCAAGGATGCTAATGATTTGTGTGTGGAGTAAGTTTGCAAACTCACTTGACTTCTTTTGTCTTTAACTGTTTTCCTCAGTCATAAATTAGGTCTTTTTCCTTCTTGATTTACAAATGTTCTTTGCAGCGTTGACACATCCGTATTTCTATCTGTGGGGTGTGTGTGTGTGAAAAGGGGGTTGGGGATCAAGTTGATTCAGATTTAGTAGCTCTGTGTTGCTGCCGTCTTCCTGTAACTGTAAAGCTGTGTGTGTGTCTGCACTGTTTCGTGCACTGCGGCTCGTGTGGCTACACATTACAACCCAGACAGTAATATCTGCCATGCATACATTATCCATCCTTCTTATCATCCATAAATCACATGGAGGAGAATTAAAGTGCGGCTCCTTTCATTCTTGAGCGGGGCAGCCCTGCTGGACCCCCACCCTCCGCCCCCAGTTAGAGGTTAAGATAGCAATCAGGACAGAACCGCAGATGGAGAGAGACATTTTAATAATATTTTAATATTCACAGCGGCTGGTAATTGTTACAGGACGGCGGAGTCCACGCTGCTTTCACTCTCAGTCTTGGTCATTGTGCCAAAGGCTGCATGCAAAGACGGAGAGAGGAAAAAAAAACAGATGACTGAGCTGCACAAAAAAAACAGTTGCTATCAAAAGCTTGTTTTAAAGTTTTTTAAGACTAAAAACATTTTTGATCCCCCAACATCCTATTTTTATAGACTATTTCTGCTCTTTTAAACTGATGTCTTCAAACTGTAAAGTCATCTACATCAGAATTGACAAAAAAAAATAATAATAAGTGTTTTTTGATTTAGTCAACCACCATAAATATTTCATTGTTTCGATTTTTTAATACATAGATATTTTTCGTTTTTTTTAATATGTTGAGTGCTTTGGTAAGTTTTTGTTTACAACAATGTTAGTATAAGATGCAAAAATATTGATACGATGGTTCAGGAAAAATTAACAAATTGAATCCACAAATCTTTAAATGGTGTAACTGCATTAAAAATAGTTAATAACTTGTGAAATTATTAAATTAAAATATGTTGCATACTTTCAATGTAGCAATTAGTCATTTAAAAAAAGAATAACAAAAGATGAGTTATATCACCAAAAAGTTTTGAAAAGTAGAGAAACTTTTTCCCGCCAAAAGTGTCATGGGAGCAGCCATTTTGAAATGAACAGGAAAAGTTCTTCTACTGCCCCTAGTGGAATAATGATGAACTACAGGGCAGAAAACATGGTCCAAGTCTTTACAATGGATTTTTATTTATTTTTTATTTATTTTATTTATTTATTTTTTTTTTTGGTAACATTTTTCCCAGTGGTATTTTATTTATGTTTATGAACTTTTTAGCAAAAATACAAAACGCTGTTTTGTTTTAAGAAATATTTTCTGTGGCTCATTAAACAATGATTCTGGGTTGTGGGTGGAGCTTCTGGTGGGGAAGTTTGCTTCCCTCATATCCCTTGTCTCTCAAGCTTGTTTTCAGCTTCACACAACCCCAAGCTAACAAGAGTGTAGCAAAACAAGGGCTCGTATTTAGTTTTAATGCTTGTATTCAATATATTATATTGGGGTAAACCTCATATCATATTCTTTATTCAGTCATTTTTACCTTGCTGTGCTGCTTTTGTTTCTGTGCAACATTTTTTAATGGTCAGCTGTATTTATCTGTGCACTTTTTGTTCCTGAGACTACTGTTAAAGTTAAAACTATCATTTCTATAATCATAAAGATCAATTCTACAAAGTCGAATATGTAACAGAGTCTGAAAGCCAACGATTTCTTCACAGTAAAAATCTCAACAGCTGCATGTGAAACACAGCCAGGACTGAGAGGAGTCGACACTAAAATCACCTCCCTGTTCTGCATACCTCTTGCTGTTATACATCAATCTATCAACCTGCCTTATTACTATTCAGATTACACGCAGGACATACACACACACTATTCAGATTAGAGGCAAAGGTGTTGGGGTATTGAAGAGGGGAGGGGGGCACCAGAGACACGAGTGACCTTTTCAGTCGCTGCCGGACACTTTGAGTCGGCAGTGAATCCATCTCAGGGAGCTGGTGTGAAAGGTGATTTCTTGAAACCTGTCCAACACTCTGCAGATATACAACCAGGCTGTTGTAGCATACAGGGTTTCAATTGACTTGGATGTGCAATGCCATGAGACCTTGGTTTAAGTTTTTGCATTTACTTCAAGATGCCAATGTTCTTTTGAGCTATTTCAAGAGAAGGTCTTCTAATAATGATGATGCCGTTTTAAGCAAAAGAACAAAAAAAAATTGTCATTCTCAAGGATATAGTTTCTGCAGAGTTCATGAAAATTCACCTTTCAGTTGTAGGAGGGACTGTTAGTGTGGAGTAACTCCGCCCCTCTTCCCCTCCCTTTTGCTGAGCGCTTAAAGCGCCCACCCAGGCTAGCAAATAGGCTTTTTTTCAAAGGGAATGTTTTTGTCTGCTCCTGATTCACAACTATTTAAATAAATAAATACTCAGAAATGGAGCTCTGAGCTTAACCCTTTAACACCTGAGGAGTCACCAGTGACGCATAACCAAAAAATCTTTAACATACTGAAACTTTTCAACCATGGCGTTTTTCTCCTCCAGATTCTACTGGCATTATGTTGATCACGTTATCAAATAAAAAATTACAGTAAATCAAAGAAAATAAACACTGGAGCTCCGGTGTTAAATGGTTATTTTCTTCATATAAGCCTTCCATTAAAACAATACCACAAGAACGTGTTAAAATTGTGTTTTTAACAGGTGTTTTTTTTAATTGATGAAAAATATGATTTCTAAGTGTTTTTTGTTTGTTAATTTATTTTATCTTTCATGTCATCAAGCGTACCATCATGACAGCTGATTGAGCTCATTTAAGTTTTTAGGGGAGAATTGTTTTCCAGTAATCGGTGTCAAAAACATGACATGATTAATAAATTATGTTTTTCTTATTTGGGCTACACAGTGTTGTAGTGGATAGCACTCTAAGAGTGAGAAGGCTCCATTTTAAATCCCAACTGGGCCCTTCCTGTGTGGATTCTGCACATTGGATGTTCACGGATGGGTTTTCTTTGGGCTCCCTGCTTTCTCCCAGGTTTCATAAACACGTATTTTAGGTCAATTAGTGACTTTAAATTGTCCTCAGATGTGAATGTGTGGTTGTGTGGCCCTGCGATGGATTTGCGTCCTAAGGTGTACTCCGCCGTCAGTGGCTGGGACAAGCTAAGACAACCATGTGACCTCAAGGGATTAAGCAGGTTTGGAAAATGGATGAATATGTCTAACTTCTGGTTTTCAGGACCCTCAGCTTCTTTGACTTTTGTCAAACTCATACTAATATTAATGTACTATTGCATTTTCCCTGCCTTCTAAAAATTTTCGACCTATCAAATGTTCTCATTTTAAGGTAAAACGTGAGCATTTTGTTTAAATTATTCTTTGCAGGCGTTAAATGTTTTGTGATTGCTCTGGGTTCTCTAGGCAGCTCCATGTTTCCTTATACTCTTACTTTCACTGACTTACATCATCACCTTTGGGATTCTATTGTGGTTGTATTCCTAATCAAACTTACATATTTCAGCAAAATTCGTATTTAGAGGTCACGTAAAACAACAAAAAATACTGGACCCTTTTTAAGGATAAAACTCAAGATTCATTTTCTTTTGTTGTATTTGATTTTGAGTATGATGACATGATGAAAAGAGAAGACAATATATAGTTTCAGAGTGTAGTTAGGTCAGAAATGCACAAAAGTAAACCCACTGATGCAGATGAATGAACATTTAACAGAATGACAGACAGAACTGACTGATAAATGACTGACTTGAATCTGTTTGATGAAAGTTGCATTTTTCTACAGACAACCAATTATTATTTCAGTGTTTTT
>NC_050528.1:21690482-21716782 GCF_002922805.2 Oryzias melastigma
ATATAATTATATGTTTGTTGCAATGCATTATCATAATCAAAACATCAACACCTCTTTTGATTTTTTTACCATTTGATTTCCTTTATTTTAATGAATAAAACAATTACTAGGATATCCTGAAAGTCTTAGCATTCAAAGAATATGCATTGTTCTTTTGTTTTTTTTAACCGAGGGAACAAAAAAAACACTTTTCTGGAAAAACAAATTATATTGTCAAAGAAAATGTTGGTTTTCTGCCTTTATTGATGCAATGAAAGAATATTTACTTTGTTTTGTGTTCTGTTAGCTTTAAACGGGGAAAACATTAAGGAAAAGGACTTAAAGTTGCATTTCTGAGTACTCCTTTTTTCAGGAGTAGATGAAAAAAATGCCGTTTTGAAAAAAATTGTACCCGTTGAAAATGTCATAATCAGAACACGTTACAATAGATCAAAAGATAAATGTAGCCTTTAAAATGTAGCCTGACGTGAAATGATCACATTGAGTTGAGGTTGAAAGGCCATCCCAACAATATTCCAAAAACGGTAGATTGCAAAAGGACCAAAGAAAGTGAGAGTCTTGCGTCGAACATTTCGACTGAAACAATCCTGTTCTGAATCCCTATTTTCCACACTGACACATGTGCACACACCAACAGAAGTGTGTGTCTGATGGCAGGCAGTGTTCTGTCATGCGTCTTCTGCCAGTGCGCTGGTTAATTATATACACCATTAACTTATTGCTATTGTGTATCTGCTCCTTATTAGCTCTCCAGCAAAAGAAAGAGAATAAAGTACATTCAAGTGTGATTATAGACGTTCAGAGATCAAACTACACAGTAGCAAATGCTCATATGAAACCACACTTTGCTTTGGTAATGTTAGAAGATCTTATGTCAAAAGATTGCAAATGATTAAAAGTCATGTCTTAATTACCCTCGCAGATAAAAATGGTCGTTTTGGTATTTTTTGGTGTTAGGTAGAGAGTGGTGTGGGGCTATAAGCTAGAGTTATAACAGCACTACTGTATATTTTTTAATAGTGACCGGTCCTTAATTGACACCATCCCCAGGTCTAACAGGTGTTTGTAACTTTAGACGCTGGTCTCCAATAGTGGCCTGGCTCCTTTGAGATTACCCCCACCCTCGTGCATAGTTGTGTCTGTGGTTTTTGTCTTGTGAACGAGTAACTCAGTTAATTTAGACCTTACATTTTGTATGGTGGCATATGCCAAAGAAAATTCTGGTGAGGAATCTGCTATCACTAATGCTTAAAGAAGCTGGTATTGACGATTTCTTAATCTTTGTCAATAAACTATGTCTGCTGTGGGGCCCTTACACCCCCCCGTAGCCCGGTGTATTAAAGGGTTTTCTAGTTTTTTATGTTTTCTAAACGCCTATCAAACCTTCCAGAAAACTCTCAACTCAAAGTGACATTGTTAAACTGTGATTTTGATTTCTCACCAGCTTATAGTGTAGGATTTGAAATTGTTTAGAGAAATAACATTTTATTTATTGGTTTAAAACAAAAAAAGTATATTATCTAAAGAAAGGCAGCAGATGAGGGATAACTTAGAATGCATTTAGCTCAATAACAGTGTACACTGTCAATATCAAAGCAGCAGGAGAACCTTCGCGTTCACTTGTTTTATTCTGAGCATGTCATTATCATGATCCACCAACATCATTATTTTTAGCTTTTTCCAGCTTTTATTTAATCCCATGTGATTTTCTGAGTACTGCACAAGAGTGTCCTGCAAGAGATCAAACATCAACCATTCAAATCAGACCCCGCGCCTCCAAATAAAAACCCTATAACAGACAGAGACTAAAAAAAAAGAAAAAAAATGTGTGGGAGCACAAGTAGCAGATTTGAAAGGAAGATTGAAATCATTAGGATGCAAATGAGAGGGAACAATTAGAATGTGTGCGAGAGATTGAAAGAGATCCGGCATAAAAGGCTGGGGATGGGATTGAGTCGTCTGCGTTTTTTAGAGGGGTCCAGCTCTCAAAGCAGCCGTCACATGTTCGCTGTCAAAGATCCGCAGAAATGGGATGCAATTAATTTTATAGTGATGACTATTTTACCAGTCACGGGAATTTGTTTTACAATGGTGCAACTCATTTCTCTGTCCAGGCAATTTCAGGCAGCCTATTATGAGAAACGCGGAAGCAAGGACTGGCATGGATCCACCCCCTGCAGGCCTATTTTGTTGTTTTTTACAAACTAGTGACACATCTACTCCTTGAATATCTATCAAGACTTTTCAAGCACATGGGTGGGTGCAAGTTACATATTTGTGGACAATAAACTCCACTGGGGTTTCATGAATCAAACTTTATTTTCCTTTACAGTTTTGTCCTTCATGCGTTTGCCTTTTGCCTATTTTTCCCCCCATTGCCAACAATTTGAGAGCGTTTGTACCCCTCTGTCTTAGCTGCTGAGTCTCTTCATAAAACAGAAATATGTAGTGGCTCGAGCCAAAGCCATGACCAAATAAAAACCAACCAAACGTCTTCCAAGGAGCCCATCTATCACATCATAAAAAAGGCTTTCTATTTGTGTTTTCAGTGCATCAGTCCATTGTTGGCCATTTAGCTCCTCTTAGACACTGGGATGTTCCTCCTCTCTGCTTATAAATCCCACTTTCATCTTCTTCCTTCTTAACTCTACTTCTCTGTGTCTCTCAGAGTGTTTCATGGTGCATCATGTCAGATTTATTTCCAAAAATACAATGGCAAAATGTACTCCGTGTCTTCTTGTTTTTGAGGAGGGATTTGCTCCCCGTTAAGAAGAGTTATGTACACTGAAGCTTTTCATACGCCGACTCTTGGAAGCCGGGGTTTCACCGGCATATTTCACCGAGGTCTTCACCTAATCCACATATCAATCCAGAGCTTGGAGACACTTTCACACTTGTTTACAGAAGAGAGGCTACAGATTTCAGAAGCTATGTTACCCTATTACCTAAAGGCTTTTTTTAATCATTCACCCCCAAAAAACATAGAAATCAGTTATCATATTGTTTTTTCCACACTGTTTGGTACACCAGATTATAAGGTGTTCAGTCAATAAAAAAATATTTTTAAACTTATGTCATATATAAGGTAGACTGAATTGTAAGGCACATTAAATAGTAAGAGAAATACATCAGACTGTTAACTGCATTCATAGTAACTCTAGAACAGGGGTGGCCAACCCTGGTCCTCAAGAGCCTCAACCCTGCCTGTTTTCCAGCTCTCCCTGGACTGATTGATGCTGACAATTGAAATCAGGTGTGTTCAGTCAATCAGGATGTGGAATCATTTACGTCAACTAATCAGCAGGAAGCTGGTCAGGGAGAACTAGAAAACAGGCAGGGTTGAGGCTCCTGAGGACCAGGGTTGGCCACCCCTGCTCTAGAACTTGTTTGTAAAACACTACGTGTTAGCGTGTACAATACCTGTGAAGCCCAACTTTGTTTGCTAAACGTAAAATAAATTATTGATACAGCTAAAAAGAACATTACTGTGACCACACCAACTCCCAACCTTGTTAGCAACTCATACACAGATGACTCCCACCCTGACATAATGTCTCTGATGCTCTCGGTATACTGTTATTTTTGAAAAATAAATAAATAAATAAAGGTTTTTAGTGCATCTTATTGTGCGGAAAATACAGAGTTTGCATTTTTTCAGACAAGAGCATGAGTAGTTATAGGTAAAGAAAATTCAAGGATAGTTCAACATACTACATACAAGAGGTAAGAAAAAAGAAAAAGAAAAACATGAAATGACCCATTTGATTGGAAAATCATGCTTTCCCAACATGTGCTCAATTGGGGGCATTTTTCCTTAAAACAAGCTCTGATTAAGATAGAAAAAACAACCCTCAAGAAGAAAGCTGACAAGCTTTGACCAATATCAATAAATATATACTGTATATTGTAATTTCATGCACTTTTCAATGTAATTGTGACAATAAAGATCTATCATTTCCATTCACACTGAAGTGAAACGCATCAGAGTTCATTTATAAGCAGACTTGGAGCAGGGTTTGCTCGTTCACTTTTCACCAGAGTTTAAATGAGCTTTTATGGACTATCTGCAGAGACAGAGCTATGCGCCGGTGTGAAAGCTGCTGTGTAAACTGCTCAGGATATAAACTCAGCTGGCTGTTTGACGTCACAGTAAAAAGTCTCACTCTCACAAACACACTCACTAGGGAGTTCAAGAGTCACACAAAACAATGCATGTATGCACAGGATGTGAGGCAGACAACAAAAGCTCCACAGGTTCATGCTCCCAAGCTTAAGCTGACATTTGATCATCACTTGAGTGCAGTTGTGTCAACAGTGAGGGCGGAGCTTACTGTAACAGCTGAGGCCGTAATTCTGCTACTTTGTACTTCTGGATTGTGTTTCTGTCTGTTTTCTTTTGTTCTCTGTTGGAGGGAGGGTTTCCTTTTCTTTTTTTCTTCGGCCATCTTTGTTTGCAGATTGTGTGGCTAATTGTCCACCTGATTGGGTGATGATCTCCGGGGCAGCATTTAAATACCGAGCATCCCCCACCCCAGCAGGTAAAAAAATAGTTTAACTTTCTTCTTCGTTCATGTGAGCTTTGGTCCTTGTAATTTGGCTATTTTTGTGTAAATATTTGGGTTTTTTGTTGATAAATCCCTGATTACTTTATTCCTGAATACGTTGTTGGAGTTGGAGTTGTTAGGGCATTTAAATTTGTTTTTATTTCCTATATGTTACATCCTTTTACAATTTCTCAGTCAGGAGTTTAACAAAAATTGGGGGCTTGTCCAGGATACAAACCCTTTCACACCGAAAGAGCGAATTAGACCTCAGGAGTCTAGGCAAAATTTTATATTGCAAATAAAAGTTATGTTTTTATTTCCCTTGGGTTTGTGGTTTTGACCTGGAAGAAGCAGAAACTGTGCTCCCACAGGCACATTTTTAGAGAAGCAAGGAGGGATGGATTACACACTCTGTCCATATGCGTTGATGGTTGCAAAGAAAAAATGAAACAAAGCCTGTTTGGAACACGTAAAAAACTAATACAGCTAAAACAAATGCAATTTTGACTATGCCAACTCTCAACCTTTTTAGTAACAAAAAAAGAAAAAAATCTGTCTGACAAGGCTGCAGATTTGTCACGTTAGCATATTCACAATAAGACCCAATCTAACATTATGACAAAGCGCTGTGTACTTCTCAAAAACTGCTTCGACATCAGTGAGCACAACCGGAATTATCCAAATATAAAAAGGCCTCCAGATTATAAGGTTCTCTGCTGTATTTTGGAAAATGTTAAGGCTTTTATGTGCGTCTCAAAAAAAAAAAAAAATTAATTAAAAGAAATAATTACTTTTTCTTTTTGTTGTCTAAATGTGAAATCCTTCCCAAAACTTCGTCCCACATTGTCATCATCATTTTCTAAAGGTGGAGATTTTTTTTTAATAAAAACACTTTTCACCTCTCACCCAAAATGGTTGTTTCCTTTTGCCTCAATGAGCAATCCGACCAAGCAGATGCTCAGATTTGGTTTTATTCACCCGTCTGTAGTTTCTGTTTCCTCTCCTCTTTTCTTCCATTTTCACTTTCTCTGTCCTCCGGCTGTGTATCAGGGCTCCACGTTAATGACAGTTGACAGATAGTTGAAGGGCATGGGCTGCTCCCCGTCAGCCCTGTTTTGGACTCATAATTATTTCACCAGTGTCACGTCACTGTCATCCTCGCCTGCTTTACACTGTCTCACACACACACGCAGATCCCGCCCACCCTGCCTGCCGGAGCCTGGAGGAGCGAGAGGCGAAGTGTTTGTGTGTGTCTGGCTGTCACTCGACCTCAGAGTTGGCCGTTTCCCTGCCAAGACAAGCATCGCCGCCACACAACGACCGTCGCTCTGCATGCTTGTCTCCGTGGTAACAAACCAGAACCTTGTGGCAGCGTGTTGGCGTTGGTGGAAGGTGACTCTATAGCTGGATACTGAAATTATGTTTTGGCAAGATGTTGTACAACTGGCAGCAGATGTGCTGAGATCTGCATGAGAGGGAGTTTTTTCGAAGCCCGGTATTTAAAAAAGATTACCATGACAGTAAAGAGGACTCTTAAATAGAGCCATGAATTTGAAGTTGCACCAAGAATAAAGTTTTGCTAAAAAGTAATTTTAAATCTTCTTTGGAGTTGAGGTGCGATACGTGCTGATTATACTTCTGTTAAAGTCCCCATTACAATTTTTTTCTTTAAAAAAAAAAAAAAAAGTTCCCAGTCGTGTTTCAACTTCCATTAGGAAGTTTTTAATCAAAATCCCACAACCTGAATGTTTTAAAAAGCCATTTTTCAAGTTGAAGCCTCTCGTTCAAAAATCTCTTCTGAGGGGGTGTGGCTTTTGGAACTGAACTGAGGAGCTCCTCCCTCGCTGAGATTTTCCAGCATTCGCAGCCCTGCTGTCATAAGTATTGTATGAAACTCACAAAAAAATCCAGTGACGACTGATTTGACCAAGGAAATGTGAACGGCGGCTCATTTGACAGCAGTCAACCGCAAGATACCATCTTCTCTTCTCCAGTACCTGAGCTAGACACGCCAGCCGGACCAGATGAGGGCTTTAGTGCATGTGCAGCAGAACTGTTGTGATGTATTTACAGCTCATTAATTCAAACAGAGCTTTTCTGTGATAAATAATCAGAAATACAAAAACAAAAGGATTTCTTATCACATTTGTTCTCTTTCATAAGAAAAATGTTGCATACACATGTTAAAAATTTAAAAAACGTCATCTGAGGGTGACTTAAACAACCATTAAAGATACAAATCCAAAAATGATAGCATATTTTTCAGAGTATAAGCTGTGTTTTATTTTTTCTTTGCATAGTTTGGCTGGGGGTGCAACTAATACTCAAGTGCAATTTATGTGATAAAAAAAAGAGGTTCATATGTTCATTATTTTCCCACTAACAACCAAAAGAGGCCATGGTGCATTAGAGTTTGCTACTGACAACAACCCAGAAGAAGCGGCAGCTTCAACCAAGTTGTTCAAAAGTAGCTCAGGATAAGGAACAATTCAATAAATTTAGTGATTTGAAGTAATAAGTAAGTAATAAAGTTTTGTTGACTTCTTAGCATGTTCTTTTTGCTATGGTTATATGAATAACTGTTAATATGTTGCCCTACTAGACATAAATTCAACTCATCCAATTTGTTATGTTATCCGATGATATATAAAAAAAAATGTTTGTCCAGCGGTTTCAAGAGTATTTATTCAACAGAGTAAAAAAAGATACACACTGTCAGGTCTGCAGATTCTCTGCCTGTTACAATGGGATATCATCTTTTATACAATAACAAAACCAAAAACTAATGAGGAACTACGATAGGGATGTAAAGTTTCATATCTAGAATGGACAAAATGTTCTAACAAAGTCAATGTGTTCTAAACTCCATGAGAAGAATGTTCTGACAAGGAACAAACAAATCTTGTGGCTCCAAAGCTGTGCACAAAGGTCAAGCTTATTAAATGCAAGTACATTAGAATCCCGTAGACTTGTACAGCGCTTTTCTACCTTCCTTGAAAGCCTAAAGCGCTTTACAGTCACAGACCCATTCACACCCTGGTGGCGCCAACCTTCCACCAGAGGCAGTGTGGGGTTCAACACATGGGCGGGCAAGGCAAGAATCGAACCTGCAATCTTCAGATCAGAAATCGACCGCCCTACCGCTGCACCACAGCCGAAGGATGAAATTAATCATTTCCATCACACTATTATTTGCCTTTAAGATGAAATGTCCATTTTTAGTGCCTTATTTTCCAAAACAAAATTTCTCTCAAAAGTGCGATTTGTTCTCTAGTTTTTTCTTTTTTATCATGCTGCAACGCCGGAGTAACTACTAGTCCAAATAATATGGTGATCAAAGCAAAAGCTTCATTTTCACAGAGAAAATATTTAGAGAAGCATCAGCTTTGAGTCTTGACAGTGGTACGCGCAATGGAATGTTGTAAATAAATATTTTCTTTCTGTCAGATCCTCTGGATAAAGACAAGCAAGAGAAAACTGATGTCTAAGAACTGAAGGTGTAGAAAAGGAAACGGGAGAACGCTCGGCGTCAAAGAAACCGCTGAAGGAAACACTCAGAAAAGCAATGAAATGGAAGCGATCAATGATTTAAACAATAATGCTGCCCTCTGTATTCACCATCACACTCGTACTCTCCGCTGCAGTCAGGATAGTCTGGCAGACGCACAATCTGGTTCATGTGACATGTTGAAGTCGTCTGAAGACAAGTCCTTTTTTTCTCCTCAATCTGTACCTCCTCATTTCATCACACTCTCAGTATCTCTCCTCTTCAGTTTTCCTGACTCTAATTTCAGACCAGGTAAAATGTACATTACAGCTAACTCTAGAGTCTCATATCTTGTTGTTTTAGGGTTTTTTGTGATCTTTTTCGATTTTTGCACACATTATAGCTCCAGAGTTTATGTTAGGTTATTATAATATTTCTAACAAATCTTTGCAGAAAGAAACCCATTATAAACAGAGAAAGTATTGAGGATTCACCCTGAAGGTTGATGAACACACTCGTACACACCAGCGGTTCAGAAAGTGAAGCCTCGGTTCCTCACTCCTTGCCTCTCTCAGTCTTTCCTTCTCTGCTACTTCCAGCTTTCTGTTTAAATTAAGGTGAGCTGACAAACAAATTAAATCTGTCACATCCTGTTTGCATGAACCAGACAGGAAGTCGATATAGTCCGCCATTTTGGTTAGCCAGAGCTCTAATCACACTTCAGGGCTGTGGGAGCGTGGATGAGGGCGAGGAGCAGAAGTGGTCTAACAGACCTGCACCAAGTAACAGTAATATTTGTCTTCTGCAATTCTAATCAAGATTAAGGGTTTTTTTATTCTTACATGTACAAAATAAAAGGTCATTGCAATATTCTTGGACGTTTCAATAGGAACAGAGTAAGGAAATTTACTAACATTGAAGATGCTTTTAAGTGCCCACTTTCACTGAGAAGTCTACACAAATGAGTGTAGAACAGAATTTCTGGCTCCCACCTCCAGAACATTTTTAAACGTGTGTTGTTAAGTCTAGTCCCAGGTTCTACATACAAATCGGGCGTTCATTGGAGAGAACAGGTTGAACTTTTTGATGCTTTTTGACAAAAGGGGGAAGTTAAAGAAGTCATGAAGACATGGGACTGGGTCCCGCAGTGCTCTGCTCTAGGGAGGGGCCAGTCATGGCTCAAACTGAGGGTGCGAGAGGTGCTTTGTTCAAATCCCGGACGAGCCCCCAATTTGTGACTAATACGTGATTAATGTCTGATTCCATAAACTGTCATTGTATTGACTCAATGAGTTATATGCATGTTGGCTACACATCAAAAAGATGGCTGATCAGAGTTCTCAATAGGGATGGTTTTGACTTTATTTTATAAAATCATGCAACTAGGTTTCACAAAGGCGTCAGTTTTTATGTGAAGTCCACCTAGACGTCCAGTCGCTGCAGTGGTTTATGCACATGATGACTCACTGACATAGGACTTGCCTCTTTTTTATGTAACCGTCACAGTATTGCCTGAAATATCTTAGTGAATACTCACCGCAGACAGATGGACATTAGGGCACCAACAGGTGCTCCATTCCAGCGGGTCAGCACCTGAAGTTGGTGTCCTCATGTGTGATCCATGCACCGATGCAGGACATCAGGACGTCAAACTAGGCTGGGTAGAATCAAAAATACTGCTGGAAGCTGTCTTTTGCTGGTGCCAAAACTCACCAACAGCAATTATTTTCAAATGCAACTTTGCTCAAGGTAAAAACATTGGTTGGACCAGGAGTGCAACTTAAAAAAATGTAGAGCCGAATACTTTCCGAGATGTATTTAAGCCATTGATTGTATATAGAGAACTGTGTGTGTAGAGAATTGAGTGAGTTTGATGTCACAAATAGAAAATGACTAACATCCAGCTCCAACCAAATTAAGTAAAAAATTAAGCCATTTTTGGGGGGGGGCACGGACGATGTTGGTACTAGATGACATATGTATGCAGTGATCAATCTGAGTTGGTCGAGTCAACAATCCTAACCACTCTTGGCAATCAGGAGTGAGGTTGTTGGAAGGCCACACCCCTACCACTTGAAAGGGGGCTCTAAGAATCTGTCAAACATTTTAAATGTTTGATGCAAGACTACATGCTTTTAAGGCATCTGGTTGGCCAAATAACTTCAATACAAAAATATCATGAAAAAATTGGGATTAGCAAGAACATATTCAGGTGGTACAGCAAGAATGGTTATTCTGACAAATCCAATGACTGAGTCATAGCCGTTTATTTCTCAAAAGAGGTCAATGAGATTTTGGCGTCTTGGAGCCAGCAGGTGCTTCCTTTTTGGAACGTGACGGGGGAGGAGTCACTTAGACCAGATAAACCACGTAACCATTTATAAAATGTGTCCACCTCCGTTAAAAAAAATATGTACAAAGTCGTGCTTTCCAATGGAGTCAAATTCTTTTTTACTAAATGCAACTACAGTTGTAATGAATTTGTTTTAATTGGAAAGTTTTGTCTTAAGTTGTACTTTACTGAATCTTGCAATTATTTGGCCACTTTTAACAAAGCTAAAACCCCAACTTATTGATTTATGTCTGAAGCTACGTTCACACAAAGTATGTTCTTGCGCATTGTTGTTTGAACTGGACTGTCTCGACCAGATCAGGGGTGTCCTTGTCAGTCCTTGAGGGCCGGTGTCTTGCATGTTTTCCAACCAACCTGCCATTGAAGCTCCTGATTGGCCAAGCACACCTGATCCAGGTAATCAGCAGCAGATAGGGCAGGACTTCTGGAAAACCAGCAGGAGGCCTGACTTTGGACACCCCTGTACAAGAACCACCTACAGTTGGAAGCGTCGTGGTGCAAAATGTCAAAGCAGTGCAAATCTTGCTCTTGGCTTTTTCTTTCACCATTCTGTTCCGATATATAAAACACGTGGTGTTGTATAATTCCAGCCTGGCATAAGCCTCAATTATTTCTCCTCCGTGATCAGTATTCAAACGGTTAGAACTTCATTGAATGAAAGGGGACGTCGTCACCCATATGTCACTACCAAATCAGAGTCCCTGATTGGTCAAAGTTCAACCTGGTTGACGATCACATTTAGGCTGCGCATTTACATAGACTTTTCATTGAAAGCAGTCACTTGAACGTGCGTAACACGTAGCTTCACAGAGAGGGAGACGTTCAAGGGAGAGGTACTTGTTAAGAAGACACCCTTTCTCCCTACGAGTACTAAAGTGTTCCAACCAAAGTAAGACGTAACAAATTCAGAGGTCGTTGTAGCTGTTCCATCTTTAGCCTTGCTGTTTGTCAAATCAATGTAACCCCCCCAACACACTTCTTTTATTCCTTGTCATTCACACACACACAGCTGTGGTCTACTCCCTGTGGAGACATCTAGCTAATCTCAACAACATCAGTCAGTCTCGTGCTCAGGGCTCTGTGTGTGTATGTGAATAAGTGGGCATTTTTATGGATGAGTGTTTGTGTGTAAAGGTCAAGGGTCAGAGGTCAAGACACCTGCAGGGCTGTGTGACCCTGGTCTTCCTCCTGATACTGATGTTCACACTTCAATCTCTAATGAAGCAAATTTGTTACAATCACCAAGAAAAGTCAAAGCTGCGACAATAAAAAAGATTAAAAGAATCAACATGCTAAAAAAAGCGCTAACTTCTGTTTCAACAAGCTATTTAAAATACGAAGAGATTGTTTTGTCTGCTCCATCCACCCTGACATCGTCAATTTACCCATCTCTCCTGCGATCTATTTTCTTCTCGACTCACCCTCGGGTTAAGTCCTGTTTACTCGTTTGACCCCAACGCTCTGCCACTTAAAAATGCATGAACAACTTACTCTCTCCTTCTCGATTCATCCATCTCTCCATTCTCATGTTTGTGTAGAGCTCATTCAGCTTCTAAAAGGAAATGGAAATCCGCCATAGTGACCCCGCAGTCACCGAGGTGACTAACCGATACCGTCTTGGTCAACATTTACAATTCTTTGACTTAAAAGGTTGGTGCTCTGCGTCTTTTGGGACTCTGGGATGGGTGGATTTGAAAGAGTCGGAGTGACCCAAATCACACGAACGATGGAGCAACTCAAGGAGGCTGGAGTATAAAGTCGTTTTTTGTTTAATTATTTCACTCAAAAGTGTTATATCAAGTTATATTTTCTTGCTTATATTTGAGTTTATGAAAAAAACTGCTGGATATAACAAATATTACAGTGTTACCTAGTTTATTATGGGAGTTATGTTCTAAGAATAACGCGTGATGGGTGAAAGTAGGATTCTATGGTTTGAGGCTCTGAAACTCCTCACTAAACACTTGCTACATTTTTTTTTTCAGACAGACATAACCATTTTCATACTTTTCTTTCCATAAACTCTCAAAGTTCAAACCTTCATAGAACAATAAGTCCAGTTTATAGAATGAACTCAAAGATTTGTTTCTCGACCCAAGGTGTAGATTTGGCGAGCTAGGTGTATTCTATACAAGAGAAACGTCTATGGAGAGGATCAATTGACAAAGTCAACAACCAATAAGGATGCAGAACACAGAGCCAATGGGTTATTAAAAAAAAAATAATAATAAATAAATAAATAAATCAGCGACAGAGCGAAATGTGAACCGCGAAGAAGGGAGGGAACACTGGGTATGTCCGAATTCCAACATTAATCCTAACTACAAGAAAAACTATATAGTGCAGGACTATAGTTCCTTGGATATTAAAAGCAATTCAGACACCATGCCCACAACTTTTCTTTTGTTTTTTTAAACTGCAGATATGATATCATCGATTTAGTAAATCTAATCAATACAAACATTTCACATCTTTTTGTGACTCTTGTGACTCAATAATGATGAAAATGCTGATGGTTTATTAAAAAATTACATTTAAACACTTTTTTTCTGCAAAAATTGTTCGACTGCAATCCATTTTGGTCTATATTTGCTAATGTAGTAAATGCTGATACTTGTATAGCGCTTTCTACCCTCCTTCGAGGGCTCAAAGCGCTTCACAGACCCATTCACCCATTCACACACACATTCATACACTGGTGGTGGCTCCGCTGTCAAACACCGGCGCCAACCTTCCACCAGAGGCAACTCAGGGTTAGGTGTCTTGCCCAAGGACACTTCAACACATTGGGGCGGGCGAGGCGAGAATCTAACCCGCAATCTTCCAATCAGGAGTCGACCGCCCTACCGCTGCACCACGGCCGGAAAGGAAATAAATAATAAAAATAGATGTATGTTAAAGATCCATAACGGAGATAGAATTTCATGCATTTAAAGTCTAAAGTATACTTACTTTCAATGTGACATTCAGAGATCCAGCTGCATCATTACACTGGTGTCTGAGTGTGAAACTTGGGTGCAATAGAAGATGAAAAAGAACAGAAACAGACCCGCAAGGACAAATGTTTTAAAACAGCGAGAGAGCCATCAATCTTTCCTGGATCAATTTGCTAAAGGCCATGGGATCAGAAATAAAGCCCGAATGAGGTTAATCTGTGGAAATTATTTTGTTATTAATAATAATTTCTCAAATATCTAACAGCCGGGAAAGACGTACTATAGCCTTAATCAAAGCTGATGGGAAAGCCTGTCTTTGCACTTCAGAAAATTTCCTTTCTTTGATTGTTCCAAGTGGTCATTAGATGCATTTCCAATGTATTCACAAAGAAATCAATGTACCATCCCTGATTTAAACCTCGTTTTAGCATTACTTACTACTTTGAACAGTTTTAAAACACATTTATTGGGAGTTTCATGCGTACATTCTGCTTTTCCTTTTGATTGGTACTTCACAAATGATCCCTTGTTTCGTTTATTAGTTTTTCTCACAAACGGTCACAATATTTGGCAGTGGGCAGACAGTGTACGCTTGTTCATGGAGAGTTAAACGAGCATAATGAAGAAACAAAAAGCCAACTTCATTCCAAGACCCTGAAACAAGCAATTATAGCTAATTTGTCCTTTTAAGAAGACACAGGACAGCCATTTGTCTGAACACACACACACCAACACATTCATGTCTGAGCACAATAGGAGAATATTCATGTCTTTTCCACCCCCTCCACAAACACTTAAGAGCTAATTATTGTTATTAGCATCATGCTTGAAATCCCCTCACAAGGGCATGTCAGCATACTTCAACATACACTTTTTTTTTCCTTTCATCAAAGAAACAGGAGAGATGGGGAGTGGAGGGAAGAAGTGACACATAAAAATGTCCTGGGATCACCTTGAAGAGGCCTAATCAACATGTTCCACTCTTCCAAGTCCTTCTGCTTCACTTGGACACGTACTCACATCTACATGAATATTGATTTAGCCATAAGGATTCCCATCATTGCTTTGTTGTGACTTTACTATTGCTTCAATACAAAAGCCCCATGCTATAAACATTGGTAAGGATCAATAAACCACTGATTCACTTGCATATAATGAATGCCAACGAAGCAACTGGGATTTATAGAACACATTTAGAGATGTGATTGGACCAAAAATCGTATAAAACACAAGAATGACTAAAAAGTTTTATCCATTTCCATCTGCTACAGGTTTGTGGGATATGTCTAAAACTATGTTCGCACATTCAAGCGACCACTTCCAATGAAAAGTTTATTTTAATGGACGTTTTGGGCTTTTGTGTTTAAGTGTAGTTATTAATGTTTCTCTGACTGTCTTCGGGTTCTACCCACAAAACGTACAGCTATTGAATGCACGTTAATGCAAGTTAAACCAGGTTGAACTTTGACCAATCAGAGACTCGGATTTGGTAGTGACGTATGGATGGCGTCCCTTTTAATTCATGTAAGTGCCAAGCGTTAGAAAATTGATCATGAAGGGAAAAAAAAAAATAATAATTGCGATTTGTACCCAACTGGAATAATACAGCACCAAGCCTGTCATATAGTAGAACTGTAGAAGAAAAAGTTTGGACCAGGATTTGACATTTCCCACAAAATATTTTTCAACTGCGGTTGGCAGACAAGCACTAGTATCAGGTTTCAGTATCAGGTATCAGAGCTTACTTCAACACGCATCACATGTCAAAAAATATCTTTTAAAGTACACAATGTTTAAAAAAAAAGAATCCCATTTAATAAAGATTATTACTTAACAAGAAAGTAAAGTGTCATTTGCATAGGTGGAATTTCAAAAAATGCCCCAAAATCCTGGTCATATAGCAATAAAGTGCATTCTAAACTTTTCACATAGTTTGTTAAAGGTGAAGAGGACATACTCCACATTATAGCTATGGTTAAGTGACCTACAGGTTTGTATTGAACCCATAAAAATCCCAGTTTTGACTTTACCATTTACGGCAAAAAATCTTTCTCAAGTTAATATAAAACCAGCTGATATTTGGAAGGAAACTTGACAGATTTGAACATGACAACACCTAATCTTGATTCAAAATGGACACAACCTCAGAACCGAGCTCTTAAATAGAATGAGGATTACTGACTAACACAAAGCAGCTGAGTTGATTGACGACTAAAATCTGCTGAAATCAAGGGGAAAGAAGGAAATGGAACTTTACCTGAACACAAAAAGAAGTACAATTTGATCAAAAAAGACAAAGTTATCTTGAGCAATTGATTGCTTGTGAAGTATTTATGCTACGGATACCTGAATGCATACTGGTCAGTGGCTTCAACCATGAAACTAAGATGTTCCCCTTTGGGGGCACAAAAAAAGACCATCATCAACAGTTTTGACCCAAAGGATGTTTGAGAGGTGTGTGTATTCTGATTTCTTAGATTCTTCTGTATTTCAATCATGAACTCTTGTCCTTGGCCTAAACATTAGACTTATAGAAAATTTTGTGGAAATATTGTCAGAAACTGACAAATTATAACTTATTCTTACTTTTTAGATATTTACATCTACAGCATTTGGAATCTACAGCAAATTGTTTTATTTCAACGTGACTATTTGTTTTCTACTTGCCTTTATACTATAAAGTTAAATATTTTTAATTGCTACAATATCTTGAATGAAAAGAAATCTACTTTTTGTCTGAATTTATTGTTTTGTTTTGATCCTTCCGCAGGTTCACCTACAGAAACCTTGTTACGACTTTTACATCCTCTAGATAGTCAAGTTTGATCTTACATTTGCAGAAAACATTTATCATATGCAGCTACAGCCATGCAAACACCCAGATTCAACACAGTGAACTTTGTATTGTAAGTGAATGACAAGAAATTCAAAGTACAATCTTAAGGAATGCTCTAATTTCATATGTTTTATTTTATTTTATTTATTTTTTTGCCAGATAGTGGTCAATAGGAATCTAATAAAATTATCCTTAAATGTATAAAATGAAAAGGTCTCCTGATTAAAAGGATGAGAGCTTGGCAAGTAAATGTCAAACACAATACAGATAGACTAATGATTTGCATTGTTATATCTACATATCTCATTCACACCAAACACGGTTTGTTGTCAAATTTGTATTGGATGCCCCTCTTTTGACATGCGTTGAATTTGCTGCTTGAGTCTTGACCACAAATGTGTTAATAAACTTAATGTTCAGACGCGTGTGCGAGGAGCTACTGTCCAACGATTTTAGCCTCATTGCTATATGGAAGCATTGTGTATCTCAGCTACAATGCATGAAAGACATGGACAATGTTGAGAGATCAGGTTTATGTATTTTGAGAAGTTCCAAACAGGCATCGGTAATCACATCTCCATGTCTGGGTTCATGAGATCATTCAGACTCTCCCAGTGCGGTGAGTGTCACTATCTGCCTCAGAATGACGGTCGCTTTCAGCGGTACTTCCATCTCTCTGTAACCCAGTTTGATGTTTTAATTAGTTCGAGGAGGGAAAAAAATAAACGAAAGAACAATTTAGAGGACTGTTTTAGTATTGTCACATTACCAATAAGAAAAATATCTCAGACTCTTCTCCATTTTGGTCTTGGACTCCATCTATTGACTCGTAATCAACTCGTAATGGAACAAAACTGGGTTCCTGATTGACCCAACTTTGTTGCTAAAGTTTAGATTTTTGTAACTCTCACCGCAATGACCAATTCACACCACGATGCCTAAAAAGCGCTGCTGCTAGACCAACGTACTGCAGCCAGTGCTCAAATACCCCCCAGGATTTGGTTTCACGTGTGTACATTGTCTTGATGTTAAATTTGGATGCCCCTGATACATCAATCCTGTGGAAGAAAACCATAAAATATCTCAATTATATCATAATTAGTTTATTTGTATGTTTGTGTGTTTTTGGATGCATCATTGTTCTCTTTTATTGAAATATCAATGAGAATTTGTCGACAATAAATCTTACCTAGGAGCAGAACTAATCAGGAGTTTCATGAGTGTGTTTGTTAAGGTGCTGATCTCTCCATCAAAGCATTTGTTCCCCTCCAGCACAATGAATACATTTTACCATCAGAGCTGTTGACGTCTTTGTGTCCACAACCGTGCATGCTCCTGAATGAGCACACACACTCACTCACTCTGACACACAAAATTAACTGTCTTGCTCTCGACTCTAATGCATTTGTCATATGAGGGGTAAGCCCTTTTGATCTCTCTCTCCCACTCTTTTTGACAGCTGGCTTACTGCTCACTGGTCCCAAATAAATTGATATTTCTTCTGGCCACTTGAATTTGTCACTTGACTTCTCTGTGCAATCTTAACACCTTAGTGGTTACAGTCTCCGCTGGGGTGCATGTGCTTAGAAAACACAGCTCTGTGTGTTTTGGATGAAAACACATTGCTAATAGAGTCGCTGGCTGTCAGGTCGGCTACTCAGACAAAATTCATCCAGAAGGCTCGCAAGATGAGCTTGCTATAGGTTATCTAATTTTTTTTTCTCCATGAAATACAACAAAGGAATTTTAATTCTAGGGGAGAGGGGTCAGAAATTACTAGCAGGAGAGGTTGGATATCAGTGGCGGGCCGTGCATTTCACACCTAGGCCTTCAGTAGTGCTCCAGCCATGTCCACACGTAGCCGGGTATTTCTACAAACGCATATCTGCTGACCTCCGTTTTAGAAAAAAGTGTTGCGTCCACACGTGATCGTTTTAAAAATAATTCCATCCACACGTCCCTGCATACTTGCGCTCTTAGACGCGTTTATGAGCTTGTCAGAACAGTAGTTGACTGTGGAAAATAGGATTTCGATAATAAATCCTCCTAATGGAAACACCACAATTTCGAAAAAACTCGCATTTTTCGAAAAAAAGTTTATGCGCTTACAGTAGGTGGTATTTGGGGCGTATTGAAACAGACATTTTTCGCAAAACTGCTTTGGAAACACTTTTTTCGAAATAGATGCGCCTCTCTGTGTGTCTGTGAACAGCTTCATCTGCAGCTGCACTTCTGCAGCTTGGAGCCTGAAGATGCTGAAATCTCGTTTGAGGAAAAGCGCGAGAGCAGGGACAGAAACTTAAATGCATCTGGTCGTGTTTTTAAACAGAAAAAGGTCCAGCAGCTTACTTGCTGGAATGGTTATTTAAAAAAAAAAACCACTGAACAGGTTTTTCACGCTCACCTGAGACTGTCAATAGACTCTGCGCGGCACGCGCTCTCCAGACAGAGCTGTGACGTCACCGCAATGCTCCTTTTTTAGTGAATCAAATAAAAAAAATACTTGTTCTCATTCATCGTCGTGTTTTTAATGACTTATCGCGTGAGTTGGTTTGTGCTTTATCGCAAAATGATGATTTAATGGAAACAGTGTCATTTCCAATCATTGTTTTTTTCAAAATTCCTAGAATTTAGATAAAGCTTTGCGCAAATGTGTAATGGAAACGCAGCTAGTACTGACGTGTATGCATTAATTGTCGCAAAAAGTGACGTTTAAAAACGCAAATCACCGGTTATTCATGTCCACACGCAGACGCAAAACCGGACACAAAACCGGAGTTTTCCTAAATCTTCACTTTAGCAGGAGTTTTCCAAAACCACCGTTTTCAGTGACTGAAACCTCTGGTTTCGTGTGGACGACAGGCCGAAACGTATAGAAATATATTTGTTTTAGCAGATACCCGGGTACGTGTGGACAAGAATCAATCCAACCCTCAATAACTATTTTATAGCAATAAAACTTCTAGTGCAGGTACAGCTGCCACACACACACCAAAAGCATAAAAAATAACCTGATAAAATGTCAATATTATGTAGGGATATAGTAAAATTTTACTCACCAAAAATCCAGATTATTTAAACACAAAATCCATCCTTTCTTTCCTCAAGATTTCAATCACTCTGTCGTGCAGAATCCGTGCGTTTCGCAGATAGAAAGTGTTCCGTGGCTGTGATAAGCTGGAAAAAGCTGCATGCGGGAAATGTTCTGGTATTCCTGAAGCCTCTTGTGGTCGAGGAGGGAGACAAACATCAGTTTTTGTGATCTTGAAATCTGGTCTGTGTCTGGAAAATAATATTGTCGGTAGTGCGTGCGAGGATTTTGCGCTGCACCTCTTCGTGCGCTCAGAGCGCCCGTGGTGCGTTCAGGGACCTCGTAGATTTCCTCGTATCAGCTTCTCTCCGGCTCAACGGAGTCACGGAACTCCTTTACCCGTGCCAGACAAAACTGTGCCACAACTTTACCCAAAAATCGGACGATGAGACCAGCAATGTGATCGGCTCGCTTTCCACTGGTAACATCTTCAAACCTGACACGCCGCTCCTCGGCACCTGTGTCCGTCACATAACGCAGAACCAGAGCGAGATGGGCTGCGTTACTCGCGTCTGTCGTCTCATCTACCTTAACAGACACAAACGGGGCTTTAATAACTTCCCTTCTGATCTCCTCCGATCGCACTGATCAGGTTGTTTTGTCCACCAAACACGTCATTAGTGGACAGGTGGAAGTCTAAATCTGTCACTCTCTGTGATGACTTTCCTCTGTTTGTGGATCCAGCGCTTTCACCGCGCCCCCGAAATGAAGGTACTGCTCGTAGTTAGGACTGAAAGTGACGTTCAAATCCTTCTCCCGGTTGTGACAGGCTTGCTAGCTTCAGAGTTGCCCGACTTTTCTTAACAATGTCTAGCTTTTCTTGAAAAGTCCGTCTGGAAAATGGCTTTGGCAGTAAAGCTATTAAATCCACTCGATATATTTGCTGGTGCAGCTCGCTGAGTCGCTACAGATGCAGTTTGCTAGCTCTGCCTAGTACACTCTCCGACTATCCAATCAAAGCTCGTGAAAATGATGACGTTTCCGTGCGCCTGCTAGAGGGCCTTGGTGTCGCCTACTCCAAATCTGATTGGTTGAAGCAACAGTTTGGTCGACAATTATTTTATGCTACAGGGCCCGCAGAACTGATTGTGAAGGCCTCCGGGCAGATTTCTTTGACCCTAGCAACAAATGGTGCTGCAATGTGATTGGTTAATGCTTAAATAGGAAAATACACGTCTGGAAGCAGCACAACCAGGGAGACAGCAATGAAAGGAAGAAGACAGAGCATTTGGAATTATAGAATACGTGTTCACGGAAATAAATAATGATTAATATCAGTCTGTGATTCAGATATTTTTAGGCCAGCAGAGAAGGCCTTGCAGGCCCTGACGGCCCGCCACTGTTGGATATAGTACCTGCTAATGAAAATTCTAGATTAACCCTTGTGCTACTCTAGACCTGTTTACATTAAAAGTCATCTGGACCCCACAAGATAGAGCACTAAACTTTTTTTTTTTTTTCAAGGATTTTTCTATCTTCACTGGTGTCCGTGGCAGACATAAAATCCTGTCCACCTTTGTCATGGGAGGGATCATACATCAATAAAAGGGTGGGGTCATCTGGACCCCATAAGAGAGCACAAGGGTTAAAACCAGAAGAACTTTGACCAATCATGGACTCTAATTTGGTGGCAACGTATGGATGGCGTTCTTTTTAAGTTACGGAAGCTTCAACAATTTAAAATTGATTATGAAGGAGAAATGAATGATTGTACTTTGTGGGCGGCTAGAATTATGACACCATGTTTTTCATATATCGGAATAGAGCTGTGAAAGAAAAAGGCTGGAGCAAGATTTGCACCAAGCTTCTTCCAACTGTTGAGTATATAGTATCGGGTGGCGACATCGTATGCTAATAGCGTGTTCAGCACATTTTGGACTTGCATCAAACGCCTGGTGTAGCATCTCAGTGAGTCTATCAGTATAGTTCATCCTAAGACAGCAAGATAAACATAAAAAAAAAAAAAAACTTTTGGGTAAATACCCATTTGAGGGCAAGGAGCAACAATGTTGTGGTCACATCTATGAAGCTCCACACTGTTTGCATCCATGAACCTAATTTCTATACAGTGTCTATCTTTCTATGGTCCACTTTTTCCCTACTTCTCTCCTGCACTTTGAGGCAGATGACATTGAGAGGCCTCACTCTTAACCTCTACCCCATAATAATAAGACATTATTGACCATCATCAGTGCAGGTCCAGGCTATCTAGCTCCAGAGTGTGTTCCGCAATAGCCTGTAAAACAAGCGAGCACATTGGGCATAACAAATGTCAGGCCGTCTTCAAGGACTGCAGATTATTCTTTTATTTACAGAAATACAAAAATTTCTTGTTCGGATTCTTCTTTTTATTTTTTATTTTTTTTTTGCACAATCCATGCACGTTAAATTCTTAGGACTGCGGCTGATCTCTGTTATCCACTGTGTTGATCACTTAAGCTTCTAGCACAAACAATACTGGTATTCCATTGGCAGATTTGTACTCTATGCTATGGATACAGGTAAACCAGGTCTAAAGTATCTTTGAATTTATACTTGTTTCCAGCTGAGCTTTTAGCTTTAAATTAAACAGTAATTAAAAAAAATAACCAAATTAACAGGAAGAATAATGTAAGGTAGCAAACTAAATAACAGAATCTTAAATGAAGTTTTTTTAAATGAACTTTTCCATTCAGTTTTTTTGGGGGGGGAATATTTAAAAACTAAGTCAAAAATGAAGATCCATTCACATCATCTCTGTGCCCTTTAGCCATGCCTGAGTCCTTCTGTATGTCTTTTTCAGTATGTGTCTGAGTCCAATCACTCCATATCTCTATCAAAAGCGCTCTTGGGGAATATGGCACAATAATATTCAGCATAAAATCAATGGCTTGTTTAATTTAAAGAGGGAGGAAGTGGGGAAGCTGGGTAATTGCAAAGAGAGGCCCACAAATCAGCTGTCCTTGTTATCCCATTTGACGGACCATTAAATGTCTGCAGGAATAAACATTATTTTTAGCTCAACTACACTCCGCCAGCCGAAGAACAGATGAACAAACCTTCCAACAAAAAAGATAAGAGGTATTTACGAAAGAAAACAATATTTTTGTTGGAATTTGTATTTTTTTCCTAAAGAACCTTATTGGGGTGACATGTTTGATAAATAATCCATCTCTCAGAAATGGTGCAAATACTGATCTTTGAGCAATGCCTTGTTTAAAATTGATAGTATATGAAAACAATACTAAAAAAAAACTTCAAATCATAACCAACTGTTGGTCAGTGAGTTATCTTTCAAACTTTCCAATTTGGTATAAAGAAAAAGACAGGAAAAAAAGATTTTTGGGATATAATTACACCAAAGCTCAAAATACATCTTTGATTTTAAAATACAGTCAATTTTTCCACTTCTTTTCAGAAATGTGCCTAAAGTAGTAATTTATTTCTTTTGGTATGTATATTAATACACATATACTATTCTTAATATTCTTTCATGAAGTACTTCTATATGAATCTCAGTGATTATACCAGAATTAAGCAGATTGCTTGTGAAGGTAGCTGACCTTTCTTAACTAGGATTAATGCTTTAACACCGGAGATGTCTCCAGTGACACCAGAATAGCACGTTTTGACCTGCTGTAACTCCTTGTAAATCGGCTGGGATTTTGTTTATTGGGTAAACAGCTAAAGAGCTACGGTACACTGAAAAAACTGAAACATTGTGTCAAATAACAGAAGTTCTGTAATTTGTTAGATTTGAAATGATTAGTTTTCATCAAATAAAAATTTTGAATAGATGGTTTACTCAACTTAGAAATTCAACTTAATAACACTAATATTTTTAATGTAACAAACTGCAGCGCTTTTGTTAGTTGACACAGTGTTTCACTTTTTTCAGTTCAGTTAAAAGAATGTAAATCACTGGAACTAGAACTCAGAAAAAAGGTTAAAACCAAAACAGCTAATCCTGTTTGACAAAAAATTATGCCTTGAATTTGAAAAGTGAATCTTGGTGTGGTTCAGCGATAGTGTGATTGCAGACTAAAGTATTTAAGCTAAAGTTGATGATAACCCTGTGCATATTTAAAGTCCCCCATGACAATTTTTTTAATTAAAAACAAACGTTCCCAGTAGTGTTTTGATTATGATTGTGAAGTTTTTAACAAAATCCCACAACCTAAATGTCTTGAAAAGTCATTTTTCATGTTGATCTGAAGCCTCTTTTTCCAAAATCTCCTCTGAGGGGGCGTGGCTTTTGGTGCTTATCTAGAGCAACTCCGTTCCTGACTCCCTTGTCTGATTATGGAAACTCTGTGTCTCACTAGCCTAAATCTTCACCATTGCAACATAAAAATATCAAGCAATATTAGTAATGTCATGCTGTATGGTTCTGATCAGCTCAGACGAGGAAGTGAAGATCTTCATGGACCGAACTTCCTCCAAAATCCTAATTCTTTCTCCTTCCAGTTCACCAAAGACTCTTTTAGCTATTTCTCCAATGTTTATTGATGTTGCTGTGATCAATACATTCAATCATTGGTTTCTCAGAGTCCTTGGTTAAATAATGAAAGCTAACATCAAAATGCTTTCATTGATTTCCAATCCTTTACAACTGCTGTCAAATGAGCCGCCGTTCACATTTCGTGGTCACATCAAGAAGCTCCGTGGAGTCTGATGGAGATTGTCTAGTGTTCGCAGCCCTGCTACCATAAGTATTGTATGAAACTCACACAAAAAAATCCAGTGATTTGATGAAATACGAACAGCGGCTCATTTGACTGTTCATTTGAAAGATGCCATGTTCTTTTTTCCGGTACCTGAACTAGACACACTAGCCGGGCCAGATGAGGGCTTTAGTGCATGTGCAGCAGAGCAGTTGTGACGTAAAGAAGATCATTTATTCAAACAGAGTTTTTCTGTGACAGTTTGATTGACAACGATTTAAAAAGGAGAAATACTCTGAAATGCATAAACAAAATGATTTCTTATGATGTATTTTTTTTGTTACAAAAAAGGAAAATTCTGTGGGTTGAGTGTTATGGGAACAACCAGTATGTTTGGAGCACGAAGTAAGAAGTCACATCCTTGCTGGAAACTATGAGAAGATTGATAGAACAATAAAAAAAAAAATGCTTTATTGGGTACATAACAGTAAGTGGAAGCTGCATCGCCATTTTGCCCTGACTTAAAAAAGACCCTATTATCTTTTCTTTTCTGAGGAGACCCTTGTACTATTTCTAACACCAGGATTAAGCAGAAGATACAGCATTTTACCACGTGTTGCCCTTGATAAAAGTTGCCCCAGGGTGTTTTCAAGAATTAACTTTGTCTGGTCTCTAATTATGGCACACGTGCTCTAATACATCTTTCACACATCTCCGAAGCCTTAACTTTTCCCTCCCCAGTCCCCATCCTTAACACTGCCATTTTCAAAGCTATTTTAAGACAATGTGTGATTATGGTTGACATGTGCCTCAAGGCCCTCTCTTTCTCTTCTCTAGCTCGGCTCTTTCCTTCTGTCTCCATTTTTCTGTCTTTCCGCCGCTTGCTAATCAAAAAGCCAAACCATGCAGACAGCTCAGAGCAAATAACGAGTCACTCCCCGTGGATGTTTGAAGATGACAGAGCATCAGAGCGGCGATGGAGAAAATACTCTCTGATCGTTCCAAGTCTTAAGGCAAACACAACATTTCAAAACTAACTTTTGCAATAAGATAATTTTATTTGTATTCATATGAAATATATATATATCGATTAACTCCTGAATGTCTAACAATCATCTGATTTGTTTCACTATTTTTAGTTGGAGTTAGCAAAAAATCAGGGCTGAAATGAGCAAAGTCAGGTGACCACAGGGTGCACACATATCTTTGTTTCTAATTTAACCAAATATTGAGAATCGCTCTTTTTTCCAGATGTTTTCTTGTCACCCGTTGTCATCCCCTCTCTGTCAGACACACCAGGTTGAAGTTGATAGTCATCCACAGCTGCCATCATTTAAAGCTCATCATCATCATCAGTGAATTTAAGTGTCTAGCTTGCAGTTTCTTCTTGTTTGGTCATCTGCTCTGTCACACTTGTTCCTATTCTGAAATTTGTTTAAGTTTAAATATCAACTCTCTGCCATGAGGCTGCTCTCCTGCATTTAAGATATTTTACCGCCTCTTCTTGACACATGATTGCACATGATTTTCCCAGAGTTAAACTGATTAGATTTGATTTTGAAGCCCTGCTCGACAGGCTGACAGTTAAAAACTCAGCAATATCTGCAAGGAATGTAAACAGTGGTTGCACATGCATAACATGTAAGAAATTAGTGCCTTTCTGCAAAAAAAAAAAAAAAAAAGTCAGTTTATATGCATAATGAGCTCAGGCACACGGTTATATCTGATGACTTTATTGTTCTGTCTTTTCATAGAAATGCATTGAGACTTGAAAACCCAATCACATGAAAATTGTTTTTTGGTGTTTTTTTTACATATTTTCTCATGATGGCCAATATGTATAAAGAAGCTTTAGCTCAAAATTGTATTGTTTCTTCATTCAGTAAATTGAAGTTGGACTTTAATGCTATAATGTATATGGTGAAATGTTACATTAAAGCAAAACAAGGAACTTAATTTCTTTTAAAGAGACACTAATTAAAATTCAGCACTGCAGCATTCATAGCTGCAGACCAATCTTATCATTCTGTGTTCTCCTTGGTGTGGAATCACATGCATGTAGGTACATATGTAACATTTTCAGATTCTAATACCAACAGTTGAAGTTGGAGGGCTGTGCTCGTATTTCAACGAGGAGAGACTGGAGACATGAATACTGTGACATAACATTTTTTTTTAGCTTAAACCCCCCGGAGGACTAACGCAGCGCACAAAGTGAGCCCTGAGAACGCTTCAGGCAAGCAGGAAACCCCCCGGAGTCCACAGTGATAGTGATGAAGAGGACAAGTGACGATCCGTTCTCGGGGACTGAAGATCTGTGTGCGGATGGAAATATGTGATTCTGCAAAAATGTGCAGGCACGTGATCATGCTGTAGTATCGCGAGACTGACAGGTGTGTGGGTGAGTAAA
>NC_050528.1:21716844-21722375 GCF_002922805.2 Oryzias melastigma
GACTGAAAATGAAAAAGAAAAAAAAATGGCTCTTTCTGACTGGACATATGTTAGACTTGTTTACTCAAAACTTGTCAAATTTGTCTTGGTTAGATTCCTTAAAATAAGTTGTGATGTTCTGCTCTTTTAAGACCAAATTAAATGTAGAAATTGGCTGCAAACAACACTAAGTCTTAGAATAAGCATACGTTTTTCAAAAAGTAGGTATATTTATACACTTTTTTTCTAAATAAGTCCCATTTTGAGCAGTAAAAAAGGCAAACCATTTATTATTATCAAAAGGTTTGAATCAAACAGTTCAAAATAAACATTATTGTTTATTTACTACAAATGAAACTTTCCAGTTTCCCTGAATTGAGCAAATCTGTTTCTTGAAAAAAGTCTACTCAGGATTCACTGAAAAAATAGTGCTCCACAAAATATAGAATTAATAAAACTTGTTTTATTAGTATTTTTGCCTTAAATAATATTTTTTTCAAAGTCAAATGACTAATCAAGACAAAAGTCGTGCCGGAGCCTAACTTGACTACTGATGGGCAAATGCAGGGTTCACCCCAGACAGGTCTCCAATTTATCGCAGGGCTTCAGTCACACATCCATACACAGTTTAGAGTCGCCAATTAACCTATGAAGCATGTTTTCGGACAGTGGGAAGAAGCCGGAGTCCCTGGAGAAAACCCACGCATGTACGGGGAGAATATGCAAGTTCCACACAGAAAGGTCCCAGTTGGTGGTTCTACTTGAGATTCCCCCTGGTGGGATTTGAACCGGGGCCTTCTTACTGCCAGGTGAGGCTGTATCTCACCTGAGAAAAAGGAAGAAAAAGAAGACAAACAGGTTATTTATGTGTTTTATTTATAAGTAAAAGTAAGTTAGTAATAAAAATTTTAGTGGCTTATTTTTTTTTCTATGCCACAGTTTGTAAACTGAAGAAAAATGTTGATATGAAGTTTAAGCAACACACTTTGGCTGCTGTCAAACAAATGGTGAATAAGCTGCTCTATAGGGTTCATATGTTTGTAAATCTGACTGACGTCAGTGCCTCACCAGCCGTGAACCTCACCGCATATCATTGCAAGTAAGTTAGTTTCTTCTTAAATCTTAAAACTAAATAAATATTTGTAATTTGGGGGAATTTTTTTGTAGTGCAAACAGATGATGTTGAAGGGGGCGGGGCTACTTCTTGCTAATGCAACGATAAAAAATACAACTGCCACCGCGCGATGAGGAGGCATCGACAGAATCTTCAAAATTTCATGCCGCAGCCCAATTTTTTTTTTTTAATTTGTTTTGCTCTGTATGTGGAATATAGATGGCGGCTTTCAGGCATGCAAAATGGCTCGCTTTTTATATGACTAGATGTGGAGAGACATTTACACACCATCCAGTCGAAGCTGCTGCCGACTCCTGCTGCCATTAACCTATAGCTGCCCAGCTGTTGCCCAATTTTGTAAAGCTGTCATCCTTATCTAAAAATGTCACTTTTTTTCTTATATCTCAGTGGCCACCGAGCGGTGTGTAAAAATGCGACTGCCGCCTCCCGATTGCAAACGCCCCCTTGTGACCACCTGCAGAATTAGATTAAAAACTTGTATTTAGGTCGCCGCGCTGTAGAATTTTGGGATTATTAGTCTCACCCAAAACTAAGAGGGGATTTCCTAATAAAGTAAACCAAGTCCTAGAAAACCACAGTTTTTTTTTTGGTTTGTTTGTTTGTTTTTTAGCTTACAATGGCAAAATCATAATTAATCATAATCACCACTGGGAATGCTTTTAAAATAACCAAAAGATGGTCATATGAGTGATTAAAAACATGTTAGTTACAGTTTTCAAACAACTACTAACTGGAATAGAAGAATATTTACCAATTCCCAGCATGCTTTTGTGCCAAAGCACAAAAATCTTGTCTAAATCAAACACAAATAAATTATTATTTTTTTTCTTTTAGTTACTGTTTGAAGCTGCTGTAGAATCTGTCCATCACGGTTTGTCTTCAGCTGACAGCCTTCAATTCCTCCACACAGGAAATAATTTTTTTATGACAGAAACTAAACTTTATTCGATACACCTAGTGATTGTTTTAATCAATCATGCTCGACTGAGGGATAATAACACATTCTTGACCAAAGAGACAAAAAAATGAAATTATTTTCACGTATTTTTTAGAAAATGTTGTCAATAAAAACAAACAGGACTGATTTGTGGTTTGGAGCAATCCTGTTGAATACGTCAAAGATGATTGATCAAATGTATAATATTTTTAACTTTTTATAAACGATAAGGCTTTGTTCAACCTTCCATTGTGTAGCCCTGGGAGAATAGGAGCATCTAAGTGGCAACTGGAACGAAATCAACATTTATATTGGAGGAAGTTTAGACGGCAAGCAGTGAAACATTGATGAAATTACCCATCTACCTTCCCTCAAAATGTTGGCCATGTATCATAGCCAGAGCAAATAGCACATAATTGCATAATTAATCAGATCATGTATGTTTTCCTCCCTTCATTTTTGCTCCTTTGTGCAAGAGTCAAATGCATGTAATCACTTGTTCTGTAATGTAATCTGATCAGGGCCATGTAATTCTTCATTTTGCAACAGCTCCCTGGAGCAACAGATCTGAGCGCCAGATGAATGCGGCGGCGGCGGCGGCGCTGCTTTCTGTCGCTTTGCTTCCTCTTCGTGTGGTTAACCACTTTGGCGGTGGAGCTGCTGGGTCTCCCGCTCAGGACGATACTCCCCCCCCACCTACCCCTACTCATCCCTTCATGCATCCATCCACTCGACCAAGCATCCTCGTGCTCCTCTCCTTATCTCTTCCAATCAGCCTTCTTTGCTTTTCTTCATCTCTTGGTTCTCCAGTGGCGACACCAACCATCAGGTCCCATCTATCTGTGTGTACGTCAGCAATTAGGGCAGCCAAATGCCAGCCATGTCCCCAAGCTAAACACACACACTATAGATATGCCCTGACAAAACAGCAAGAAGAGGAAAAAAAAATCACACCGGGATTTATAATCTTGGCTAAAATCTCATTATATTAAAGACATCTGAATTTTGTGGCACTCAGAGCCGGGGAGCGGCACTATCAATTCTGTCAATCATAAATTATTAAATGAAGGGTAGAAATGACCCTCGCCTGTCCAGATCAGCTGTAAATCATATTCCAAAAAAAAAAGAAAAAATGGTTTGTTTAAGGCAATCGGGATGCAAACTTTCCAAGTTATTGCCCGAGTCAACAAGATTGATGCTTGCTGCTTTTAACTGGCAGCTTATTAAAGCGTCGCTTTCCAACACCTCTTATTTAACGGGTGAAAAAAAGAATTCAATTTAAGGGAAAACCTGGTCGAGCAGAGGTGCAAACGTGTTGCTAAAGGCCAGAGCGGGTCCTCTGCTGTCAGCTTGATTTTTCATTAGCTCCTTGCCTTTTCAGTCCTGCGTGTCAGGAGTTTCATAACGCCCAGACGTGACTCCGTTCAGGTGATGGGAATTCGAGAACAGCTCATTTTGACCTTTTAACTCGGATCTTCTTCAGATTTTGTATCAGGAAACCGTTTGAAAGTGGAAGTGAATTCTAAAACTTGCATGCTTCAGATTGCTTTACATAACGTCGATGATGGATGGCGTCCCTTTTAATTCACTGAAGTACCAACAGTTTGAAATTTGATCATGGAGGAGAAATTAAAAATTGTGGTTTGGGTCTGGTCGGAATTCTATGACACCAAGTCATCACACGTCGGAACAGAGGTGTGAAAGAAAAAGCCTAGAGCAAGATTCACAAGATTTGCCCCACTTTTGACATTTTGCACCAACCTTTTCCCAACTGTAGGTGGAATGCGCTACTAAACACTAGAAAAAGAAAAACAAGAAGAAGCCCCTCCCTGTTTATACAGTGTGAACACCAGGGGCTAAATTTGTGTTCAAGAACCCGAGTTTAGTGCATCACTAGCTGCAGTTACAAGTGCAAAATGTCTTTAATCGGGTCAAAGATCGGATTAGGATAGAACTGTCCACATGGGACCAAAAAAACTTAATCCGCTTGTAACAAATGTTTACATGTGCCACACGTTTGATTAAAATGAATCATTTTGACATGCGTAGAAGTATCTAAAACGCTGGAAGAAAGAAATAGTGAGTTCTGTTGTAAACAAAGCTGCAGCATAGAGCGAGATGATCTTATGAGTATTCTTTTATTATTATGTATAACATTTTTAAGTGACTGTTTGCCCCTAATTTTCTAAATCCATGCAACCGGTCCTTTTTTCTTGGCCGTGCAGACCTGGAGTAAGGGTTAGAGTTAGGCCCAATCCAAATTCTCCCCTTCTTCCCCTTAGCCCTCCCCCTTCGGGGGTAACTCCATTCTTGCTCCAAACGGAGGATGATGAAAAATTAGTGTTTAATATTTCGGATATGACCGTCACCGGTCCGCTAGCATTAGCGCGGAGCTTCCAACGCTTGAATAAACATAACAGCGGTTTTCTAACTTTAAAAAGGTCACTCTACAACATAAAGTCATTACTTACATGTAAATGTAAACTTCTGTGGTTCAGAGCGCACCAAAGGGAAGAAAAGAGCGACGCAGTTTACTCTCGCGATAATATACTTTGGACCCCTCTGTTTGGAGTGTGAAACTTAAAAAATAATAATTCCGGATACGACTTTGACTTCAACTGCTAATTCAAATCAATGGGGAGGGCTGAGAGAAAGGGAGAAGGGCCTTAGACATTAAGCCTCAGACGCACTTGTGCATCTTGGTCATAAATATGTGGGAAAACCATCAGCCTTTGTTTTATATGGTCACGATTGGTAACACGAATTCACATGACTGTCTGCACGGTTTCAGGTCTGTTTGGAGTGCAGACCAGAATACCTGCATTCCATAACCGCCTGTCCCGAAGCCGCTTGGAGTCACAGTTCTCCTGAGTCTGGGAGCTCACTCGCGCTGAGCAGCCGGACGGACTGCTGTTCGAAGCGCCTACCGTAGCAAAGCATCCTTCCCTGCTCAAAGACATGAAGTTACAAGCCAGGCTTACAAGCCCGGCTTGTAACTGCTGAGAGACCCGGTTTACTCGTGCAAAGCAGCCGATCAACATTTGACGTAAAATCCAGCGCAGTAATGACACACATTCAGATCATCAATCGGTATAATCCACCTGTCTCCATCAGAAAGAAAATTTAATCTGAATGAGTCTGATCTGGACAGTATTCCGATTAGCGTGTTTACATGACTTATTTTAATTCTGATCAACTATTTATTTATTACCGTTACTTGTGTCCATGTAAACACAGCTACTGACTTTCACAAAACTCCTCACATGGTTTTGATGAAATCTGTTGAATAAGTGCACCGTATCAAAAAAGTTTGAATGAGTTTTATATATTCAGTTTTGTCCATAAGCAACAACTTGGATTGAGGCCGTTTTTAAGGAGAACTCCATTTCCAGCATTTTTCTTAACCTTTAAAAAAGTCTTCTAAAGACCCACTCCAATAAAAAAACGAGTTAACATGTTCTTGTGGCCTTTTTCTCCTAA
>NC_050528.1:21722399-21725129 GCF_002922805.2 Oryzias melastigma
TATTAAGATCGCTATGAATCAGGAGCAGACAAAAAAATGCTGTTTAAAAAAGTTTGTAGATGTGGCGTGGAAGCTCCCCAAGAATTTCGCTCCATTCTAATGCATCCACCAGACGACTAAATCCATGTACGTTTTTATTTTCCTCATTTTAACTGGCATCTGAATCAAAACTGTACGACTGGATAGCTCCAAAAGTGCATTTTCATTGTTAGGTTGGGTTGTAAGCTAGCGGGAGAGTGTGTAAGCAGATGGATGTCGGGAAGTGGGGATGGGCTTCCTTTGCGTGCAACTCTGAGACAAATTTCTAACAAACTTGTGCAGAAACTTTGCCATAGAAAACGACACAGATTGTTTGATTTTGGCTGAAAGTTGCATCAACATAATTATAAGAGACCACTGGAAAGCTTTGAGAACACTGATCGGAGTGAGACCTGTAAGGCTTTAAAACATTCCCTTCACATTTTTAGTTATTTCCTTTGGAAAATCAGAATTTTTGCTCCTACTTTAATACGTAACTTGGAGTAAAAAAACACTCACCAGTCTGAGTTTAAGTTTGGATTTGTCTTTCAGAAAGTCGAAGACGTTTCTCTTCCTTCTGGGAGGAGAAAGTTGAAGTCCAGATGCTGGAGTGGTGAAACAGGTGCCATCAAAGTGCATCCAAGTCAGAACACACAGAGGCAGCATTTAAACACATCAGGGGGTTGAACTAAAGGGTGGCATTAGACTTTGAATGGAGAGGGATCTAATACATGGATGGTCTTCTTCCTCAGTCAGCCCATTGACTGCAAACTGAGCCTATTAGCAAGACAACACACCACTAATGGCAGTGCTGCTGCCCCTTGTGTGCACGGAGACCACCCAGCACACACACACCCACAGAAAACACACACACATCGCCTTTCACTTTCCCACGCTATTATTACCTAAAGCGCTGGTATATTATAGCGTGAAACCAGATCAAAGTGTTAATTCTATTAGAAAACGAAGCAACTTGCTCGGACTATATGATACTTTGGTAGTTGTGGTGAAGTGAAGTGTGGGAGGGGAGAGCTGGTTGGAGTGACAGTCGATGGGTGCAGATATTACTGAGAGGAAACAAGCAAGAGTTTTTTAATGAAATCAGACACATTTTTAGTCCTATATGGATGAAATGCAATAAAAGGGATTTTTTCATTACAGATGGACACTTGGACGATGTCCGAATTCCCTCCCAACTCCCTAAAAACCTTTATAGTGCGGGACTATCTAGCGCCCTGGATTCTAAAAGCAATTTAGTCGCCATGCTCACTACTTTTTTTATCTTTAAACAGGAAATACGACGTCACCTATAAAAACCTAATAAAAATCAACATTTTACGACAACTCTTTAATAAATCCACTCTATTCTGATGATAGAAATTTGGACAAATTGGGAAAATGTGTACAAATGCAATGCATTGTGGTCTATATTCACCAATTTAACTCCATAGTGAGCATCCCCACACACTGGTTGTTTACAGAGACTTCTGGGTAATATTTCCGGTGCACTGGGTTTTGAAAGTATTCAGAGAGCATTAAAAAAAGGAGAACGGCCGATATAGTGCACCAAGTAGTGAAGGAATTTGGACGCAGTGTTATACTGACCACAGAATACATCTTTCAAACCAGTGTGGGCTGCAAAATAATGAGAAAGGACAAGCTTCTATGATGCAGTTTGTCCAAAATGATTTAAAAACGTTACCGAATTGGATCCTTAGGGCTGCGTTTTTCAACCAGTGTGAAACTGGTTGAAAATTATTCAATCGGCCTTAAAACATTGTCCATCGACAGGATACCAGGTGTATTTTCATCCAAACAGAGCTGAGTTGTTGGGATGATAAAAGATCCTAAAATACTTGACTCTTGTTCGACACTTTGACTAGATTGACAGTATTTTGTCAATGCTGGGAATAGAGTTTAATATAATTAACATTTTAGTTGGTGTTTTAATCTAAACCTTAAGAAAAGTAAAAAAAAACTGCATTAGGGTAGAATCCACTATAAAACTATCAGGTATTGAAAATAATAATAAAAAAATACTTCTTATCGTTCATTCACAGCAACTAAAAACCGATTTAGTGACAAAACTCGCTATAATTTTGATTAGGAAAGTTTATTTGTTTGAATTTAAATTGTTTTTTGCACAAGTTTTGCTTAGATGAGCCCCAAAAAGTGCATCCAGAAAAAGCAGTACCTTGTGTGGCCAGCAGGGGGTTGTAGTGGTGAAGGAGACGAGCACAGGACAGCCTCCCTTCCTCTCCCCTCTTCCCTTTAGTGCACAAACATCATTTTGTCAACTTAAAAAGGTCACTGCCTTTAATTTTTTTTAACAAAAAACCAACATGCTCATTTATAGAAGCAACTTCGATGTCAACTTAAACACTAAAATTCATTTTCGAATCAACAAAATGATAAATTGGTTCTAAAGCTTTTTATTTACGATGAAGTAATCAGATTACAAAGTAGTTTAGCTTTTGATATTTTCCTCTTCTGTCGCCCTATTTGTCACTTTACTCCCTGACACTACTTCTCTGGTGAACTTCCCCTCTAACTGTCTCACTAACTTCAGTCTCCATGAGCGCACTTCCTAAGAGTGTCTGGTGGTCCACTTCTTTTTTTCTCTTTTTTGTGCTAGGGTTGGACTTCATTGGCTTTATGGCAAATAGCAGTCTCTCCAACGAGTGAAAGGGGTAGAGGGGGGGGGGTAGAGGG
>NC_050528.1:21725213-21725564 GCF_002922805.2 Oryzias melastigma
GGGGGGGGGGGGGGTGTTGAGAAAGCAACACACAAGCAGGAATGCGTGGATTTCATCTTTTCATAATAAATAAATAAAGTAAGAAACATTTGGCTCAACACTTCTTTTTTTGGCTTTCCAGGAAAAAGACGCGCAAAGCTGCGAATTGATCCAAATGGTTTTGGAGCCGCTAAAGTGCGCTGCTCGCTGCTTAAGGTGGAAAATGAAAAGAAAAAACGACTTAAGGTGGTATTATAAACTGGATGAATATTTCCAAACTTTAAAGGTGCGCTTTGAGGGCTCGTTCGCGTCTCCGGGACGCGCGTCTGGAGGCGATGATGGAGCTGAGCGCTGCGCGGCAGCACTGCGCCG